>NW_028322234.1:16445287-16598816 GCF_059928025.1 Delphinapterus leucas
CACCGCTCATGAAGTGACTGCTTAAGCATGCAAATCTGATGATGCAATTGTTTAAAATTGATCCTATGTACTTCTGGGTAGAGTTCACACTCTTTAGCCTATAGCAGGAGATGCATTTTATCTGCTTGAAATCCTCCAAGCTTGAAATGCTCCCGGCTCATTCCCTCCCCTGTGCCCTGGCACATGTTCTTCTCTGACTCGAGTCTCCCTCTCTGTTCATAAGGGTGTCACTAGAAAACAGATGGCACCCTTCAAGAGAGTGATGGAAGACCGTTCCCTGAAAAGACTATATGCAAATACGTGGATACATTTAAAGAAAGCCAACAAAGGATTCTGTGGCATTCTGCAGTGGGCAAGAGTGGGAGCGGTTACTACGTTTGACCTGAAGGGGAAAAAGGGACTAAATCATGGAACCCAGCAAGAGCTCAACATGACAGCAGCTGAAGCTTTCACTAGACCAAGAGCCATGGCCAAACCATGACCCAGCATGGAGGGAGAAAGGAAGACATATCTCTTAATTATTTCCCCTCCCTGCCGATCTTGTGCTGCCGCTCCCAGTTGGTCAAAGCCAACTGGAAGTCAGGAGGCAAATGACCTTGGTTGGTGTGATCCGTAGAAGTCAGTTTCCCAGGGTAGAGGGTGGGGCAGAAACACGTGTACGGTAGGTCTGGTGGAGCAAAAGTTTTCTACTTGGCTTCAAAAACTCAGCTCAAACTACATCTCCTTTGGGAATCATTCCCAGATCTTTGAAGACTGTCATGTTCAAGTTTCTTGTGCAAGCTTCTTCTCATCCAGCCTTTTGCACGGTGGTGAAAGAATTTGTGTATTTGCCATGCTTCATTCATTAGACTATAAAATTTCAAAGACCGTGTGATGTAGTTGAAAGAGGAGATTTTGAATTCTATAGACTCAGAACGAGTTCTGCACTCTGCCGCTTACAAAGGCTTTGCTTTTAGACGTACTTCCAATTCTTCGAGTAAAATGCTGGTCATGATAGGACTCACCCCATGGGGCTGTTGTGAGGACTAGACAGCAAAAGTTTCTTTAAAATAACTCACGTGACTGAGGAGATTCTCAGTGAGTGCAAATGTATTGTATACGTTATACTGGCGGCCGGGCATAAATTTGGGATTAACCTTCCTGTGTTTGGAGAAAGTCAAATCTTACAAAGCCAGTCTGACTGGAAAGCTCCCCATGTGGGTGAGTGGTGCAATCAACACAGCAGACAGGCTTCCCCTCCTGAGGGGTTTTCAGGAACCCAGGACCACAGCCCTAGCTGCACACAGAGTGGGGAATCAGAACGAGAGAAGCTCTGACAAAAATGTCTTATTAGCAGCAGGTGAAGTATCCATGGATCACAAGGAGAATGATAGTGGCTCTTAATCTTTGCACTTAGAATGATATTTCATTGAGTTCAAAGTACTTTCTAATTTCCGTTTTTTGTTTTTTGGTTTTTTTTGCGGTACACGGGCCTCTCACTGTTGTGGCCTCTCCCGTTGCGGAGCACAGGCTCCGGACGCGCAGGCTCAGCGGCCATGGCTCACGGGCCTAGCCGCTCCGCGACATGTGGGATCTTCCTGGACCGGGGCACGAACCCGTGTCCCATGCATTGGCAGGCAGGGACTCTCAACCACTGTGCCACCAGGGAAGCCCTCTAATTTCCGTTCTTGTGTCTTCTTTGGCTCCTGGTTTATTTGGATGTCTGGTATTTAGTTTCCAAATATTTGTGGGTTTTCCAGAGATCTTTTTGTTATTGATTTTAAACTTAATTCCTTTGTGATCAGAAAACATCTTGTATAACTTGGATCCTTCTGAGGGTATTGAGGTTTGTTTCTTTCATGGTCCAGAATAGTCTATCTCTGCTCTGTGCACAATCGGGAAGCATGTGTATCCCGCTGTTGTTGGGTCTAGTGTTCTATACACATCAGTCAGGCCAAAGTGGTTGGTAGTGTTTTCCAAGTCTATATCTTTGCTGATGTTCTGCCTACTTGTCCTATTAATTATTGAGAGAAGGGTGTGCTGGTTCCTTTTTTTGTGTCTCCTTGGCTAGGTTATGGTACCCATTTGCTAGGTCAAACATCAGCCTAGATGTTGCTGAGGTCATTTTTAGATGTGATTAACATTTAAGTAAGTTGACTTTGAGTGAAGCTGATTGCCCTCCATACCGTGGGCGGGCCTCATCCAATCAGCTAAAGGACTTGAGGAGAAAACAGGCTGATGTCCTCGAAGGAAGAAGGAACTCTACCTCCAGACTGCCTTTGGGTCTTCATCTGCAACATCAACTCTTCCCTGGGTCTCCAGGCTGCCTGCCTGCCCTGAAGACTTGCCAGCTCCCACAATCATGTGAGCCAATTCCTTAAAATCAATCCCTCTCTATATCTCTGGAAACCTTGACTGATGCAAGGAGTACTGAAATATTCTCCAACTATAATTGTGGATTTATCAATTTCTCCATGAAGTTCTATCCATTTTTGCTTCATGTATTTTGAAGCTCTGTTATTAGGTGCATAAATGTTTCGGATTGTTATGTCTTCTTGATTAATTCGAAACTTTTATCATTATGAAGTGACATTTATCCCTCGTAACATTCCTTGCTCTTAAATTGACTTTGATAATAATATAGCCAATTCTACATTCTTTTTGTTCTTTTGCAATTTT
Source organism: Delphinapterus leucas (assembly GCF_059928025.1). Classification (NCBI taxonomy): domain Eukaryota; kingdom Metazoa; phylum Chordata; class Mammalia; order Artiodactyla; family Monodontidae; genus Delphinapterus; species Delphinapterus leucas. The sequence goes on from NW_028322234.1 coordinate 16,447,946, forward strand.
GGGGGGGGGCCACACCCCTTGGCTTGTGGGAATCTTAGTTCCCCGACCAGGGATTGAACCCGGACCCTCAGCAGTGAGAGTGTGGAATCCTAACCACTGAACCACAAGGGAAGTCCCCAAATCTACCTTCTTTTGACTAGTATTGACATGCTATATCTTGCCATTTCCTGTATTTGGTCTTCATACTTAAAGCACATTTCTTGAAGCCAGCATATTTTGGGGTCAACTTTTTTCTCTGACAATCTGTGACTTTTTTTTTTTTTTGGCTGTGCCACCACACAGTAAGCGGGATCTTAGTTTCCCACCAACCAGTTATCAAACCCAGGCCCTTGGCAGTGAGAGCATAGAGTTGTAACCACTGGACCGCCAGGGAAGCCCAACAATCTCCGACTTTTAATTGAGGTACTTATACCAGTAACATTTAATGTAATTTTTACTTTTTTTCTCCCTTTCTAAATATTTATTTTATTTATGTTTTATTTAATGTTATTTTTAATATGGTGATATTTGAGTCTATCATCTTGCTATTTATATGCTACTCACTCCATCTTACCCTTTTCTCTCTTTTCCTGCCTTCTTTTGGAGTAATTGAGTATTTTATTTATTTATTTATTTGGTTGTGCCTGGTCTTAGTTGCGGCTTGCTGGCTCCTTAGTTGTGGCATGTGAACTCTTAGTTGTAGCATGCATGTGGGTCAGTTCCCTGACTAGGGATTGAACCCATGTCCCCTGCATTGGCAGGCAGATTCTTTTTCTTCTTTTTTTTTTTTTTTTTGGCAGGTGGATTCTTAACCACTGCACCACCAGGGAAGTCCCTGTAAGTGTGTTTTGACATTTTGTTTGTCAGCTACTTTAGGACTTAGAGTACATGTCTAACTTGTTACAGTCTATCTTCACTTGATATTATAGGACTTTATGGGTAGTATAAGAACCTCACAATAGTGTTATACGTTTCCATTTCTCCCCTTCCTGCCTTTAGGCTATTTTTTTGTTTGTTTTGTTTTGGTTTTGGTTTGGTCTTTTTTGCGGTACGCGGGCCTCTCACTGTTGTGGCCTCTCCCGTTGCGGAGTACAGGCTCCGGACGCGCAGGCTCAGCGGTCATGGCTCACAGGCCCAGCTGATCCGCGGCATGTGGGATCTTCCCGGACCGGGGCACGAACCCGTGTCCCCTGCATCGGCAGGTGGACTCTCAACCACTGCGCCACCAGGGAAGCCCACTGCTATGATTTTTTTTTTTTTTGCGGTACGCGGGCCTCTCACTGCTGTGGCCTCTCCCGCTGCGGAGCACAGGCTCCGGACGCGCAGGCTCAGCGGCCATGGCTCACGGGCCTAGCCGCTCCGCGACATGTGGGATCTTCCTGGACCGAGGCACGAACCCGTGTCCCCTGCATCGGCAGGCGGACTCCCAACCACTGCGCCACCAGGAAAGCCCCACTGCTATGATTTTTGATTAAGCAAGGCTGAGAGCTGAGGACCATTGGTCAGCAGCATTCCCAGCTGCAGGAGGAATAGGTCCTTCAGTCCTCAAGGAGGAATCTGAGCAGCATATCTTCCGTGTCATGAAATAAGACTAAGACTTTTAATTGAGGTTTTTTTTTTTTTTTTTTTGCGGTACGCGGGCCTCTCACCGCTGCCGCCTCTCCCGTCGCGGAGCACAGGCTCCGGACGCGCAGGCTCAGCGGCCATGGCTCACGGGCCCAGCCGCTCCGCGGCACGCGGGATCCTCCCAGACCGGGGCACGAACCCGCGTTCCCCGCATCGGCAGGCGGACTCCCAACCACTGCGCCACCAGGGAAGCCCTAACTGAGGTATTTATACCAGTAAAGTCAGTCTGAAAAAGCTGGGTTGGAAAATTGTTCAACACATCGTCTTAGACCATTGGGGATGCTCTAACAATTACCATGGACTGGGTGGCTTAACCACCAATTTGCTTTTCACAGTTCTGGAGGCTGGAAGTCTGAGGTCAGCGTGCCACCATGGTCAAGTTCTGATGAGGAACCTCCTCCAGGTTTCAAACAGCTGACTTCTCCTGTGTCCTCACGTGGTAGAAGGGGAGAGGGAGATTTCTGGGGTCCCTTTATAAAGGCGTTAATCTCACTAGTGAGGGCTGTACCCTCATGACCTAATTGCCTCCCAAAGGCCCTGCCTCCTAACTTATCACATTGGGGATTTGATTTCAACTTACAAATGTTGTGGGGTCACAAACATTCAATCTATCACACACATCATGTTTATTATTGAGTTGACTTGGGCCATATGTCACACAAATTCATACAAACGTCAGAGTCTTCTAACCTGATGTTTATTCTATCTAAACCAAAGCTTGAAACAAGTAAAATGTAACTTTAGAGAAAGGATCCTAATCCATTTTGCCCAAGAACCTGTTGATCATATGGCAAAGTCACAATCAGAACGTTTATAATTATATAGCACATAAACACCATCAAGTGCCAGTGGTCATCAGTTGTAACGGAGGAAGCATTGTCAACTTCTCTGCACTTTCTGGGGACTTCATTTCTTCTCTAACATAAAACATGCTGTAGGGACTTCCCTGGTGGTGCAGTGGTTAAGAATCCGCCTGCCAAAGCAGGGGACATGGGTTCGAGCCCTGGTCTGGGAAGACCCCACATGCTGCAGAGCAACTAAGCCCGTGCGCCACAACTACGGAGCCTGCACTCTAGAGCCGGCTAGCCACAACTACTGAAGCCTGCGCGCTCTAGGGCCCGTACTCTGCAACAAGAGAAGCCATCGCAACGAAGAGTAGCCCCCGCTCACTGCAACTAGAGAAAGCCCGCTTGCAGCAACGAAGAACCAATGCAGCCAAATAAAACAACAAAAACGTGCTGTAGAGGAGAGGACTTGGGATATTGCAGAGACAGCATCATATAGAGAGAAAAAGAGTGAGAGAAGTAGTATCAGGGAAGAGAGATAACACATTATGGCTTGGTCCAATAGTAACAATAATAATAATTTAAATACATAAAAATATTTATATAATTTATTAATAAATAGCTATTGCTTTATCAGTGGATGATAACATTTACTATATTATATAATATATAATTTAATTATATATTATATTGTTTTAAGAATATATTACCAACCTATACTATATTAATTATGGTAGTTTTATTATTTAACAGAATATTATTAACGTAAATCAATATATTAATATTACTAATAAATACACATTATCATTAAAACAATTTTACTAGGTATATAATGGACTATACACTTATTAATGTGTTAATAAATAATACTGGTTATTATTATTGTTTTATTGGCAAAGCTATGTTTTGGGCGTGGCGCTGAATATACCGTATTTCCTCCCTTATTTAAGAAAAGGCCGCTCATGTGTTGTAGTTTTTCTTAGGACAGGGCCGAAAGTAAGCTCATCACACGAGACGAATTGTGCCGAAACACAGAAGTAGAAGGCTGCCGCTGGCTCAGGCAAAACAGCGCCGTCTGTCCTGCTGTGGTAGCTTTTATTTAAGCATTATCTATGTTTACATTTTAAGACTTGTTTTCTTAACATTCCAGAAGTGCCAAAGCAGCAACATATGCTTTTATTGATTATACAAGCAATAATGGGCTTTCTTGAAAACATGCCGTGCTTCGTCCTTGAGCGCAAAAGCAGCACAAGGACATTGCCTTGTGTTTCCACCATTCTGATTATACTGAGGACATCTCATGGATCAGTGCCCAAAGCACTCAATGCTTATTCGCAGGTCCCCGGTTTGCCGGGGGCGCTCAAAGCAATCAGGACTGTTTGCAGTTCTGGCTTATCCGCCGGCCCCCAGTTTGCTGGCGGGGGGGGGGGGGCTCATGGGTCACGTCTCCTTTCCATGTCCTCAGTTATTCCACTACACTCATGCGCCTGAACTTCTCAGGGAGCGCGCGTGTGCGCCTGGGACCGGAGGAAGTGCTCAGCCGCAGGAGGCATCTCAGTCCTGCGGAGACACCGCCCGCCCTCAGAGAGCGCTGTGACTCAACTCGCTGCCCCCGGAGGGACGGGGACCCTGGGTCGCGCCCGGAGCCTTCTGGGACTTGTAGTTCACGGCCTCGTGGCGCGCAGGCGCACTGCCGGGTCCGTCCTGGGCGCGCGTCCGGGGGTGGCGGCAGCGGAGTGAGTTAACTGGGGCGCCAACGGGGGGCGCGGGCGGGCGGATGGGGTACTGACGGGTATCCGGGACGCGCTGCACCGAGGGCCTCCGCCGCGGTGGGACCCGGCGGCGCCGGAGCGCTCCCCCACACCTGGGGCCGCAGCACCCGGGCAGCGTTTGTCCGGGCCGCGCAGCCGCGCTGGGATGCGGACCCCGAGCCTGGCCCCCGCTCCTGTGCGGGTAGTTAGGCGGGCGGGGGTTTGGACGGGGTCTGGGGCGGGGTCCCGGGCGGGAGGGGTGGCCTGGGGTGTTCCCCTTGGGTTTGCTCCACCCGTCACTCTGCAGGCGGCAAAAGAGAGGCAGAGAGGTCGAGCAGCTTGCCCGAGGCCGCCCAGCACCCAGAATGGCAAAGTCCGAGCCCTACCCTGTGGAAGTGCCCCTGGATGACAGGTCCATGGGGCAAACTGTCGTGAAGTAAACGGAGTTTCCAGAGGCCGGACGTTACAGGGAAACGAGGTAAACCGAACGCCCGGAATCCAGGGTGTAGACTTATTGGGCACTTGGGCTAACCCAGGGGTCCTCACCTGGGGTGGTTCTGCCCCCCGGCGGACACGGGGCGGTGTCTGGGGACATCTGTGGTTATCATGACTGGGGGGTCTCCTGACATTGAGTGGGTGGGGGCCTGGGATGCTGCTCAACACCCTACAGCGCCCAGGATGGACCCTCAGAGAACGATCCAGACCCAGGTCGCCCGTGCCAAGGGGTCTTACACCTTAGCACTGTGATTCTAGTGATAAGGTATCAAGAGTCCACTCCATTGATTCCTGACACACCTGCTCAGGAATGAGCTGACCATTCTGCCAATGTCCCAGCAACAAGCTCACCGACCTCTCCCCTTCCCTGGGGTTGATTGCACTTTTCCCTGCCAGGAAGTCCTCATCAGCCCTTTCTTGTGGAGAAAGGATGAGTTTCAGTGGTTTGAAAACTGAAAGGGAAGACCCTGAACCAGGTGCCACAGGCCTGGGTGAATGAGGGTCCAACGGGATCACTGACATCAACCACGAGGGAGGGAGGGTCCTGCGAACCACCCAAGGGTGGGAGAGGATTGGTCTGGAAGACCTAGGAAAGGACGGGGGTCCTGGACCCATTGCCATCAGCTGCAATTTAAAGTCCCAAGAGCAGAGAGATCAGGGTGTCACAGGGCTCTGCTCCCTCTGAAGGCTCCAGGGGAGGGTCCTTCCTGCCTCTTCCAGCCTCTGGTGGTGGCCGTCATGCATCACTCCAGTCTCTGCCTCTGTAGTCACATGGCCTTCTCCCTGTGTGTCTGTCTCTCTTTTAAGGACACCAGTCATATATCGCATTAGGACACCCTCTGCCCCAGTATGACTTCATCTTAACTAATTACATCTGCTAACAGCCTGTTTGCAAATAAGTTCCAATAGTAATAGGGTCAGGACTGGAATGTATCTTTTAGGGGACGTGATTCAGCGCATGACAGTCTTAGCAGCAGATGTTCCCCCTGGGTAAAGTATTCTGTGTCCTCGAGGTGCATCTGGTGCAGTTTGGGGGCATGGCTCGGCGCAGCATTGTGCGCCCACAGTTCCCAGCACCCACGTGGAATGAGTCAGAGCCAGCTCTCGGGAAGAGAATTTGCATCAAATCCCCTCTGGTCCCTCGGAAGCTTAGCGAAAGCTGCTGTCATTTTTAGATTTTTAAACTTTTCTATTTTATCTCGATTTTATTTCGAGAAGCTGACTGCACATCACGTTTTCCTTGATACTTTTCATAATTCCAGGTCCTTGCTGGAGATAACCGTGATATCGTTTGGTGTCTATCCTTGCTGGCTTTTTGCTGTATATTTACACGTGTGTGTGTGTGTGTGTGTATAGTTAGATTATGTCTAACTCTGGAGCATTCCATCACCCCAAAAAGAAACCCCGTCCCCATCAACAGCCATTCCCCTCCCCCTCCCCAGCCCCTGACAACCAGGAACCCACTCTCTGTGTCTGTGGATTGGCTTGTTCTGGACATTTCCCATTGATGGAATCACACACTGTGTGTCCTTCTGTGTCTGGCTTCTCTCACAGAGCGTCATGTTCTCAAGGTCCATCCACATTGTAGCGAGTGTCAGGGCTTCTCTCCTTATGGCCGAATAATCTTTCATTGTGTGGATGTGCCTTATGGGGATTATCCATTCCTCACTTGATGGACATTTGGGTTGTTTCCACCTTTCACCTGTTGTGGGTTATGCTGCTGTGAACATGGGTGTACAGGTTTTTGTGTGGATGTGTTTTTTTTTTTTTCTTTTCTTTTGAGTAGATACCTAGGAGTGGAACTGGGTCTTATGGCAACTCTAACCATTTGAGGAACTGCCAGACTGTTTTTCACAGTGGCTGCACCATTTTACATTCTCACTAGCAATGGGTGAGGGTGCCCTTGGCAACACTCATTATTGTCTGTCTTTTGGGGCTTTTTCTTGTTGTTTTAGACAAAGGGGTAATGTGCTATTAAAATTTTATTATAGTGCAGTTTTATTTCTCTGTGCGTGAGCTCTTTACATTTTCTTATTACACCTCTCTTCTTATTTATTTATTTATTTTTATTGGAGTCTAGTTGCTTTATTTGTCTGTCTTTTTTTTTTTTTTTTTTTTTTTTTTTTGCGGTACGCGGGCCTCTCACTGTTGTGGCCTCTCCCGTTGCGGGGCACAGGCTCAGCGGCCATGGCTCATGGGCCCAGCCACTCCGCGGCATGTGGGATCCTCCCGGACCGGGGCACGAACCCGTGTCCCCTGCATCGGCAGGTGGACTCTCAACCACTGCGCCACCAGGGAAGCCCTTGTCTGTCTTTTTGATCCTAACCATCCTGTTGGGGAGATGAGGTGCTATCTCAGTGTGAGTTTGATTTGCATTTCCGTGATGGCTGGTGACCATGAGCATCTTTTCATGTGCTTATTAGCCATTTGTATGTTGTCTTTAGAGAAGTGTCAATTCTTTTTTTTTTTTTTTTGGTCTCGCCCTATGGCTTGTGGGATCCTAGTTCCCTAACCAGGGATCAAACTCAGGCCCTCGCAGTTAGAGCGCGGAGTCCTAACCACTGGACCACCAGGGAATTCCCTTTTTTTTTTTTTTTGGAAGTGTCTATTGCCAGGGTGGTATGGAGAGTTCCCATGTACCTTCACACAGCTCCCCCTTGGGCAGTGTTCTTAGCCTTTTAAAAAAATTATCACCCCCTTTTTAGGCATTTTTTCCCTAATCAACCTTTCCCATGAAATTCTTTTTTTTGGGGGGGAGACTACTATTTTTTAAAACTTTAAATTTTAAACAAATTACGGACTCATAAGAAGTTGCAAAGACAGGGCAGAGTCCCATGTAGCCACCGCCCAGCCTCCCCCTCGGTGGCAGCTCATATAACTATAGAAACAGAGGGCAGGGGTTTTCGCTGAAGTCACTTAGCAGGGTTTTTGCCAAAACTGTGCAATGCAGAGACAAACTCGGGAGCCCAAAGGTCGAAGCCTAGTTGGGACGAGGGATCAGAGGGGCCTAACGTTTGGTCAAGGACAGAGTCCTGTCACTGTGGAGAATTCCAGAATCAGCACAGCCCAGATCCACCTGGAGCTCTCCCGCTGGAAGGCAGGGGGTCCCCTGGGTATGTGGGGAGCTCAGAATTCCCCGCGGGCATTCAGGGCCACGTGCTCCTGTTTCTCATAAGGGGGGGCAGGCCCATCTAGATCCTTCCTGCTACAGCATGGAGCAGTTTGGGCAGTTTGGCCTAAGAAAGGAGGCCGGGGAGGGATTTGGCTGTGGGGAGGGAGAGGTGAATCTGATTGATGCAGAGCCTGGGGATGGGGGGTCTGAACTGAGCCTTCCAAAACGTGGGCCTGGGAGGTCCTACTGGTTTGAATTGTGTCCCGCGCCCCCAAATTCACGTCCACCCAGAAACTCAGAATGTGACCTTTTTTGGAAACAGTCTTTGTAGATGTCATTAGTTAAGATGAGGTCATCCTGGAGTGGGGTGGGGGTGGGGTCCCTAAGCCAGTGGCTGGTGTCCTTATAAGAAGAGGAGAGAGATGCACAGAGACAGAGAGAAGGGGAGGCAGAGACTGGAGTGATGGCCACAAGTCAAGGATGCCTGGAGCCCCCAGAAGATGGAAGAGGCAGGAAGGACCTTGCCCTGGAGCCTTCAGAGGGGGCATGGCTCTGCCACACCTGCATCTCAGGCTTCCAGCCTCCAGAACTGAGAGAAAATAAATTTCTGAGGTTTTAAGCCCCCTAGTGTGTGGTCATTTGTTACAGCTGCCCTGGGATGCTAATACAGAGCGCTTCACAGTAGAACTTGTGTGCTTCCAAGACCTTCTGTATCTTCATCCAGAAAATGGAGCCATTAAGGCCCCTGGCCTGTCCTGGCTTCCATGACCATCCTCTGTGGCAGGGGTCATCTCAAGTGGTGGAGGGGATTCTGGGGTCTGGGGACAGGCTGGGTCTGGTCTTCACTCTGCCTTTCCTCTCCTGCAGCCCTTCCTGCCCAGGAAGCTGCTTTTGCCCAGGAGGGTGGAGAGGATGGCTGCTGGGTGCCTGCTCCCCTGGCCCCAGTGGGGTTTCCTCTTCCCCCGAAAGGCACCCAGTATGTCCAGAGGGAACACACCTGTCAGAAGCGGAGTGCCCTTGCTTTGTGGGAAAGGTGGGAGAATTCACCATGAGTGTCTAGGTCCAGGCACTCAGGCTCCTCCTAAGTGTAGGGACAGGTGCACTGTATCCCCAGAGGAGGGCTGTGCTTCCTTCCCAGGGCCTGGAACGTCTCTGTACCACCTGAAGACCCTGCAGTTACCCCCATAGGGCAGGGAGGGCCCCCCCCCGCAAGGTGCCGTCCTCTTTAAAACATTTATATTTTTAAAAATTGTGGTGAAATACACATAACATTAAATTTATCATCTTAACCATTTTTCCTCTTTCAAAAAAATTTTTATTGTGGTTAAATACATATAAAGTTTACCATTTTAACCATTTTTAAGTGCACAGCTCAGTGGCTTTAAGTACATTCACACTGTCGTGCAGCCATCCCCACCTTCCGTCTCCAGAACTTTCTCATCCTCCCAAACTGAAGCTCTGTCCCCATGAAACACTGACTCCCCAGCCCCTCCCCCAGCCCCTGGCCCCCACCATCTACTTCCTGTCTCTGTGGATGTGACTCCTCTAGGGACCTCCTGTGAGTGGAATCAGACAGTATTTGTCCTTCTGTGTCTGGCTTATTTCACTGAGCATAATTATTCTCCACATCAGAAAAACAGGGCTGATCCACAGTTCGGTTTCAGGTCCCCTAGGGAAACAAGCCCTTTCTCGTGGACATTTGTAAGTCTCCCAGATGGTCCCCGCAGCATCCGTGAGATTCTCATAGTTAGAAACCTTGGTCAGGTGTCCTGGATCTGCTTTGGTCCTTGAGTCGAAGTCCTGGTTTTTGCGCCTGGACCCGCTCTCAGGTCAGCCTGGCTGAAACAGCCCACACGGACACGGTCAGGTTTCAGCGCGGAGCTTTGCAAAAAGCAAAGTTGTGTCCCACTAAGACTTTTTTTCCCACCTTTCCCTGATTGGAATGATCTCTCTGTTATGAAATTATAATAATATATTTATATCATTTATTATAATAATCAGAATAATGGATTATAATAATACTATAATGCTTATAATTATTATAATATAAATATTGTATTTAATAAATGCAAACCAATAACATTTCACACTAATTTTTTATTGTGCATCCTATGTTAAGAGCCATACAATACAGAGCCATTGACATTTTTTTCCTTGCAAATTCACTCAACCCTTTCAGTGATTCAGCAATTGCAGGGTTAACATTAAAGCTGCCAGCTGGAATGCAGGGGGCCCTGGGGGAGGTTGTAGCAGCTGCAGCCGCTGGGGGAAAAAGGCTGTTTTTTTCTGCTAGGAGGAATAGGCAACAGGGACACTGAATATGTTTTGTCCACTTCCACGCCACCCTCTTTGGGAATGTCTGAGCCCTTGCTCCTCCTGGAAGAGGGACAAGACCAAAGGCATCACCAGTACTTGCTTTTTTTTTCTTTTTTTCTTTCTTTTTAATTAAAAATCCCCTCATTTTAGCCCGAATGGCCCAAACCTGCCAGGGGATCCAGCACTCCAGCACACCCACTTTCCTGAGGTCGGGTCTGTCACTGTCCAATTCCACAGGTAGTTTTCCTTCTCAGGACAGCCAGCAGCCCAGCCAGCCAGGTACCATGCATCTGTCATCCCCCACCCCTTCATCCTCCCTTCCCCAAACTCGGCTCTCCCCGAGTATTTCAGGGAGCAGGTGAGTCTGGGGCAGGTAGCAAACCCCACTCCTTACCCCTCTGTGCTTTGTGACGTGGAACTCCAACTCATGGCACCAAAGAACCAGTATCTACGGACCTCAGGTTTGGGGTGAGGGCCTCCCTGGTCAGACAGATTGCTCGGTGTGGCTTCTAGGCTCTCTGGCTCTGTGGGCAGCAGAGGCCACGACCCATGTGAACTCATGAGCCCTCATGACCACCCTGTGAGGTTGTCCAGGAAGAGTCAGTAATAGACCCTCCATCGCATGACCCTAGAGCAGATCGATCACGAAGAAGCAGGAGCAGCTTCTCAAGTGGCAAGGTCATACTCACGGATCCAGAAGTTAGAATCACCAGCTCAGCAAGAAATGGGGAAAGCATTCTCGGCCGACCCGCGTGCTGGTGGTCCGTGCTGCATTTACTGCGGGCCCAGCGTCTGTCTGTCCCTGAGCTGTAAGCCAGACAGGTACCCACCAGGCACTAGTGGAGTCTGACTTCTGGTTCTGCTGCGTCTGAACTCCCTCCTCTGGACGTTGGTTGGGAACTCCCCCTTTTTTTCCTTTTGGCCGTGCCCTGCTGCATGCGGGATCTCAGTTCCCCCACCAGGGATCGAACCCAGGCCCTTGGCAGTGAAAGCGCCGAGTCCCAACCACTGCGCCACCAGGGAAGCCCGTAGCCAGTTTATTCTTACCACAGTCCTGCAGGGCAGAAGTCCAAATTCAAGGTGTGGGCAGGGCCGGTCCTTCCGGAGGCTCCAGGGGAGCATAGGTTCCCGCCTTTTCCAGCTTCTAGAGGCGCCGCATCCCTGGCTCGCGGCCCCTCCTGCATCCTCACAGCCAGCAGCGCAGCATCTCCCGTCTCTCTCTGCGTCTGACCCTCCTGCCTCCCTCTTATAAGGACCCTGGGATGACGCTGGGCCCCCCGGGGAATCCAGGGTCATCCCTGTCTCAGGGGCCTTAATCCCACCCGCAATGTCCCTTTTGCCACCTAAGGTGACAGTCACAAGTTCCAGTGATTAGGATGTGGACATCTTTGGGGACCTTTAATTCTATGGGCTGAACCAACCCACAAACCCTTTGCTTTGTGATGTGGGTGAAAACACTGCAAACCGCATTTCTGCTTTGCCAGCAGCTTCTGCCAACTGGAGGGGGGACGGCATCTGGAGGAGGAAGAGGGATTGGCCCCTCTCATTCCTTGTGTTACCTCTGTGCATGAATAATATCCCAGCGTGGCCTAAATATCTTGCATCGCCCCTCCTTTCCCTCAGATGGCCACACGTGTTACTCTGCTCTCTTGTGGCAATGGGTGTTTGGTGAAGAATTCAGAAACCAGCCTCATTTTTCACCTTAATACATGAAATGACGTGTTCTTTATGTGTGAGGCTCACAGGATAGATCTCTGAGCACATTTTGGCAAACAGGAGTGCTTGAGGGCCATGCCAGAACCCAATCTTAAGGCAGACTTCTAAATTCCATGCTGATTTATTGAAACTCGGCATGCATTATTAACCCATATTTTTAAAAGTATATATTTTATCTTTAATAGTTTATAAATCCAATGAGTAACTTATTTTTGCCTTGAAGCTTTTTTATATGTTAATTCTCTAAACACTCATTTTTATGAAAACATCTAAAACCTTTTTGAAAACCGTAAAAAATAAAATTTTATTTAATTTTTTAGTTTTTTGGCTATGCCCCACGGTTTGTGGGATTTTTAGTCCTTCGACCGGGGATTGAACCCGGGCCCTCGGCAGTGAGAGCTCGGAGTCCTAACCACTGGACTGCCAGGGAATTCCTAAAAAAGGAATTTTTAAAGTTCTGTCTGTAAATAAAATGACAAACGATATCAGAATTTGGGCATCCACTTAATGTCAAATGAGAGAATGTTTTCTAAAAGAAGCAGGCATATTAAATGCAGTCGGTGTTTAGCCCCCATCTAGTAAGTGTACTAAGAGTTCTTAGGTCCATCCTAAATTTATATAAGCTTTTTTTGTTGTTGTTTTATATAAGTTAAAATAGGAATTCAGGGACTTTCCTGGTGGCGCAGTGGTTGAGAATCCCCCTGCCAATGCAGGGGACACGTGTTCCATCACTGGAGGGGGAAGATCCCCCAGGCCGCGGAGCATCTAAGCCCACGCGCCACAACTACTGAGCCTGTGCTCTAGAGCCCGCACGCCACAGCTACTGAAGGCTGCGCACCTACAGCACGTGCTCTGCAACAAGAGAAGCCACTGCAATGAGAAGCCCGCGCGCCAGGGGGCTTAAACAAATATATGTTTCCACGGTGACCTCGCCCCCGGGCCGACTCCTGACCCTGGAAGTCACTAGACCCTCTCCTTCCCCCGTCCCATCCTGTCCAGTCCCGGCTCCGTACAAGGGACGCTCCGCGTGGAAACTGAATCAGGACTTCCCGGTCCAGGAAGAGGACAAGGAGGGGCCGCCGAACTGCGGGAAGACGCCGGGTTCGACCGCCCGAGGGCAGGTTCTGTTCGGGGCCAACGTCCCGCGCGGGCGGATCGGCCCACAATGTGTTACGAAGGCCTGTCACTTAATAACCAGAGGGCGGGCCTGGGAGGAATGTCCATTCAGATGCGGCGGGGCGGTGCCCGGAGAACAATCAGGCGCTCGCGGGCCGGGCCCAGAGAACTATCCAATCAGGGGCTCCAGGGGCGGGTCTCGGGAAACCGTCCAGTCAGGGGGCGGGCCTCGGGAAACCGTCCAGTCAGGGGCCCGGGCAGTAGCAATGCCCGAAGCACTGTCCAGTCAGGACGGTGGGGCGCGAAGCATCTCCCAATCAACAGCCAGATGGAAGAGAGTGCCAGGAGCACCATCCAGTCAGAGCACGCTCCCAGCCCGTGAGCGGGTAGTTCTCGGCTAGCGGTGCCGCTCCTGCGCACCTGCGCCGCGTGGGCCCAGGTGTCAGTTCCTCGTACCTCTCGCCTGCGCGGGCTGCGGCAAGGACGCCTGGGAGAGCCGGGAGCCCGGCAGAGATGGTGAGTCCGCGGGACCGGGGCCCGAGACCGGGAGGGGCTGTTACGAATCGTCCGGAACCGGCTGGAAGCGGTCGCGGGGTGGGGTCCCGGCGTCCTGTCCAGCCCCCGCTTGTGGGGCCGGTGTCTCAGGACTATCTTGGTGACCTAGATGTGCACAACTGCTCTCCTCCCGGGGGTCCGGGAACGTCAGCCCCTGGTCGGCTCCTCCCAGCCGACAGCCTGCGGGGGCGGGCGGGGAGCCTGGGGAGAGCTGCTTGGGGGCCCTGGGCTGGGAGGGCATCTCCCGGTAGGTCCTCCGTCCTAAATGACCCCAGCCCCAGTTCTCATTCCATGGAGGGACACTATTTGTCAGCTGACTGGACGCCTGAGGGGAAAAGATGGAAATGATTCCTGCCCCCTGGGTTCTCACAAGAACCACACAAGGGAGAAAAACTAACGCAAAGGTCAAGGAAATCCCACTGTGAGGTGGAGCAGCACCCCTCACCCCCTCCCACCCCCAAAGCCAAATGCATTGGCGACACAGCGGGGACACAGCCGGTGTCCTTTGTTCAGGGAGCACGTTAGCAGTGGGGGAGGGGTGCCCCTCGTGGTAGCGTGGTTGCACTTGACCCTGAGTCATCTGTGTCTGGGTACCAGTTCAGCACAACCCCTCCGTGGGTTTTTCACCTTGAAAAGATGTATTCACTTACTGGAACCTCAGATTTTCAGCAAGTGTAAAATACATTGAATTAGTACAGCAGGAAATATAAGATAAAATACTTTCAAAGGGGTGAGTTTCAGGAAAAAAAAAAAAAAGAAAATGTCATACATTACGTTTGTTAAACATTCTTTTAAAATCTCCTCCTGTCTGTAGTAAGTTTCTCAGGTCTGTCCCTTCCTGAACAGCTGCAGAGAAGTGAATACGGTACCACATAGTGTGGTAGGTGAAATTTCACCAAAAATACCAGTTATTTAATTTGTGACAGTAGATGATACTGTTGTTTTTTATTATCTGCAACACACTTTGCTTAAATCTGCAGTAAATTAGTTATTGCCCATGGAAGAGGTGGGAATACACGGATGTTACTTAGATATCAGTTTGTCCTGTCCCATGTGTGGAAGTGTCTATCATTTCTGCTTGGCTTCCCGTGGGTACCCTGTGGTGAATCAGGTCTCCCCCTCCCCATAGCCACAGGCCTGCCTGGGGCTCTGTTCCTTTCTGTAGATTTAGTAGTCCATTCCTTTGCCAATTCCGTCCTGTCAGGAGTTGCTGCTGCTTTAAAACCCTTGCAGTGTGATAGACGGATTCCTGCCTGGTACTTCAGAATATTTTGGCTGTTTGGGGGCATTTGTGTGTAAAGTTAGTATTTGTCAAATCCTAAAAAACATCTGGTTTGGCAATTTTATGGAATTTTATAAAGACTCTGTCTTGGGAGGGTTGATATCTTGGTAACACTGATTTCTTTTTAAGAACATGTGCCATCTTGTCATTTATTTCATTTTGCTTTGTTATTATCCTTCATGTTTTAAAATTTTTGTTAGGTTCTTTTTATAGCCTTCATTAAATTGATTTTGTACTACTTCAATTTGGTTTTTACCATGGTATGTGTTATCTTTTTTTTTTGAGTAATAATTTTTATTGGAGTATAGTTGATTAACAATGTGTTGGTTTCTGCTGTATGTGTTATCTTTTTTACCTTTTTTAAAATTAATTTTTATTGGAGTATAGTTGCTTTACGATGTTATGTTAGTTTCTACTGTACAGCAGAGTGAATCAGCTATACATATACATATATCCCCTCTTTTTTGGATTTCCTTCCCATTTAGGTCACAACGGAACACTGAGTAGAGTTCCCTGTGCTATACAGTAGATTCTCATTAGTTATCGTTATTTATTTATTTATTTATTTATTTTTTGCGGTATGTGGGCCTCTCACTGTTGTGGCCTCTCCCGTTGCGGAGCACAGGCTCCAGACACGCAGGCTCAGCAGCCATGGCTCACGGGCCTAGCCGCTCTGTGGCATGTGGGATCTTCCCGGACCGGGGCATGAACCCGTGTCCCCTGCATCGACAGGCGGACTCTCAACCACTGCGCCACCAGGGAAGCCCTAGTTATCTGTTTTATACATAGTATCAATAGTGCATATATGTCAATCCCATTATCCCAATTCTTCCCCCCCCCACCTCTCCCTTGGTATCCATACGTTTGTTCTCTTTGTCTGTGTCTCTACTTCTGCTTTGCAAATAAGATCACCTGTACCATTTTTATAGATTCCAAATATATGTGCGTCAATATACAATATTTGTTTTTCTCTTTCTGACTTAACTTCACTTTGTATGACAGCCTCTAGGTCCATCCACATCTCTACAAATGACCCAATTTCATTCTTTTTTGTGGCTGAGTAATATTCCATTGTATATATGTACCACATGTTCTACATTTAGGTTGCTTCCATGTCCTGGCTATTATAAATAGTGCTGCAATGAACATTGGGGTGCATGTGTGTTTTTGAATTATGATTTTCTCTGGGTGTATGCCCAGTAATGGGGTTGCTGGGTCATTTGGTACTTCTGTTTTTAGTTTTCTAAGGAACCTCCATACTGTTCTGCATAGTGGCTGTATCAATTTACATTCCCACTGACAGTGCATGAGGGTTCCCTTTTCTCCACATTTATTGTTTGTAGACTTTTTGTCTAAGTGTTTTTAAAATTAATTAATTTTTTTGGCTGTGTTGGGTCTTCGTTGCTGTGTGTGGGCTTTCTCTATTTGCGGCGAGCGGGGGCTGCTCTTTGTTGTGGTGCATGGGCTTCTCATTGCAGTGGCTTCTCTTGTTGCAGAGCACAGGCTCTAGGTGTGTGGGCTTCAGTAGTTGTGGCTTGCAGGCTCAATAGTTGTGGCTCGCAGGCTCTAGAGGGCAGGCTCAGTAGTTGTGGCACATGGGCTTAGTTGGTTCACGGCATGTGGGATCTTCCCAGACCAGGGTTCGAATCTGTGTCCCCTGCATTGGCAGGCGATTCTTAACCACTGCGCCACCAGGGAAGTCCTGTTTGTAGATTTTTTTAAAAATTTATTTATTTATTTATTTATTTTTGGCTGCATTGGGTCTTAGTTGCTGCGCGTGGGCTTTCTCTAGTTGTGGTGAGTGGGGGCTACTCTTCGTTGCAGTGCGCGGGCTTCTCTTTGTGGTTGCTTCTCTTGTTGCAGAGCACAGGCTCTAGGTGCATGGGCTTCAGTAGTTGGGGCTCGTGGGCTCAGTCGTTGTGGTGCGTGGGCTCAGTAGTTGTGGCTCACGGGCCCTAGAGCACAGGCTCAGTAGTTGTGGCACATGGGCTTAGTTGCTCTGCGGCATGTGGGATCTTCCCAGACCAGGGTTTGAATCTGTGTCCCCTGCATTGGCAGGCGGATTCTTAACCACTGCGCCACCAGGGAAACCCTGTTTGTAGATTTTTTGATGATGGCCATTCTGGCCGGTGTGAGGTGATACCTCATTGTGGTTTTGATTTGCATTTCTCTGATAATTAGTGTTGTTGAGCATCTTTTCATGTGTTTGTTGGCCATCTGTATGTCTTCTTTGGAGAAATGTCTATTTAGGTCTTCTGCCCATTTTTAGTTGCAATGTTTGTTTTTTTGATATTGAGCTGCATGAGCTGTTTGTATATTTTGGAGATTAATCCTTTGTCCGTTGCTTCGTTTGCAAATATTTTCTCTCATTCTGAGGATTCTCTTTTCATCTTGTTTATGGGTTCCTTTGCTGTGCAAAGCTTTTAAGTTTCATTACGTCCCATTTGTTAATGTATGTGTTATCTTTTTAAAGTGAACTTTCCAACTTGCTGTTGCTATTAATTAGAAAGGTAATGAAATTTATTTTTATGTTGAATTTTTATCCTGAGATCTTGTTCAGAATCTTATTGTGCGATTATCTTTGTGTTCTGTTGGTGTCATACATGTGCAGCTGTTGAGTTAGGCATTAAGACAAGTGTCTCCTGGCATTGCACATTTGTGCATTTTCCAGATTGGATTGCTAATGTAATGTTGACTGAGAGTCAGGTCATCTGTCCACACTTCATTTGTACCTGATTGTCTTGGAGAAAATAGTGAATTTCATGCCATTTATATGTTCTTTGGTCTCGTTTGAATATTCCTTTGTCCATTTTCCTTTATCCAGTCATGCACATTACCATCTATTCCCCATTGGTAAGAGTGTTCTTTTATGTATGACTGTTGAATATTATAAAATGGCTTTCAGCAGCTCTAAGATGATTACAGGTAAATCCTGTGAATTGATTTTAGAGTTTTCTGTTGTATCATATAACATCAGTGCAGGAAAATGCATGTGACATACGTACAGTTGACAGAAATGTTTAAAAAAAGTAATCCTCTGTTAAATGAAACTCAGCCCTAAATGTAGAACAAGCTTTCTTAAAAGGCTTGAAATGAACCCCAGTGGCAGACCCCTCTGCCACTCTCCAAATATGACCAGTATGTTGAGTATGTTGAATTACGTGAAGATGTATGTAATTATATGTAATTATGTGTGTATATATATGTATATATTTGTTATTTAGATTTTTAGGTGCCAGTTTGAAGTCTTATCTCAAATGGTTATTTTACTGTTCTCCCTTACTCTGCCCTGCAGCCATTCATTCATATATATGTGTATCGATATCAACGTGTATATACACACACGTGAAAATCTCTGCCCCCCCATATATATATGCCCCTCCAAATCCCCTTGCTCTGCCACATTTTCCTCAGTAATTATATTTGATTTGCTTATTTACTGCTTTCCTCCAAAAGAATTTAAGATCCACATGGTTCAGAATTTTTGTTTTGTTAGTGCTGTAGCCCTAGTGCCTGCAAGTACTGTAACCTAAACAAATTTTACTAAATGAAAGAGCCAGAGGTCAGGTCTTCAAACAAAGCGTTTTTGCATGGGCACGGGGCTTTGGCAGGAGAAGCAGTGTGAGATGTAAGGATGGAATAGGATGTTTCTGTTGGCTGCTCTCCACAGCGCCCGGCAGAAGCTAGCTTATCTCCTCATCACAGTGGGAAGTAACAGTCACACTAGCAAAACAACTGTGAGGTGTGTGTGAAAGAAGGGCAAGTGTGCCAAGCTGGCATGATGTTATTAATTCACTGTTCTCCATTTCCTCTGCTGTGAACTCGTTTTAATCATGTCTGCTTTACAGAGTTATTATAAGTATATTTGTCTTTCTCATATAATGTGTGCTCAATGGCACATTTAAAAAATTAGTATTGTAATATAACAAAAATTTTTTTTAAAAAGAACGAAGAAAATCCCACAAAAACAAAAAAAAAAGAAAAAAATTAATATTGTAAAGTGTTAAATATTTGATGGTTTCAAGCTAGGTGTGTTGGGAGTCCCTGTCTTAGTCAGCTGGGGCACCTGTAAGCTGGGTGGCTTATACACAGCAGACCTTTGTTTCTCACAGTTCTGGAGGCTGGAAGTCCAAGATCAAGGCACCAGAAGATTCGGTGTCTGGTGAGAGTCTGCTTCCTGGTTTGTAGGTGGCCGTCTTCTCACTGTGTCCTCACACAGCAGAAGGGTCCAGGGAGCTCTCTGGGGTCCTTTTTATAAGGGCAAATCCCATTCCTGGCCACCTCCAAAAGGCCCACCTCCAAACACCATCACATTGGGGATTAGGTTTTGACGTGAATTTTGGGGGGACACAAACCTTCAGTCTGTAGCAGTCCCCATGACCACCCTAGGTTCAGAGATTCACTAGGAGGCCTCCCAGGCTTCGGTGTATAGTCTGCTCATGGCTGTGATTTCTGACTGCAAGAATAAAGCAAAGTCAGCAAGATTGGGTACCTTTCTCCCTGCATTGAGACTGTCCTAATCCCTTCTTGTCTTGTCTGCCTTAGAGTCCCAGCTAAGCCCCTGCTGGGCAATCAGCCTCTGAAGGTCATCCGAAATAGGTTTTCAAAAGAGCTTTTTAGCAAACTGAAAACTTCTACCTAAAATTCCAAAAGTATATCTTTACTTAAAGATTGCCTGTTTTTTTCATTTTGTTTACCTCTTTTAAAAAATAATTTATTTATTTATTTATTTTTGGCTGTGTTGGGTCTTCGTCGCTTCATGCGGGCTTTCTCTAGTTGCAGTGAGTGGGGGCTACTCTTCGTTGCGGTGCACGGGTTTCTCATTGTGGTGGCTTCTCTTGTAGCAGAGCACAGGCTCTAGGCGTGTAGGCTCAGTAGTTGTGGCTCATGGGCTCTAGAGTGCAGGCTCGGTAGTTGTGGCACATGGGTTTAGTTGCTCCATGGCATGTGGGATCTTCCTGGATCAGGGCTTGAACCCGTATCCCCTGCATTGGCAGGCAGATTCTTAACCACTGCACCACCAGGGAAGTCCCTGTTTACCTCTTTTTGAACCTCCAGTGGGTAAAAGTCATAGTAAAAAATCATTTATGGAGACCTAATCTTGTTTCTGATACTTAGGGTTCCAATTCCAATCCAGGCACCAGTTGGAAACAGCAAGGAAGCTGTGTCTCATTTTTCTTAGCACTGATGGGGATGATCTCTCTAGCATTTATAAAATTACAAGCAGATACCATTAGTATCCATTTTTACCATCCAAGCAGGTGCATTAGCCACAAAACAAAACCATTTTAAGTAAAAAAAAAACAACCCCCCCCCTTTTTTTCCCTCATTGCAGTCAAACCTTGTGTTCATTTCCGAGGGCTGCCATAACAAATTACCACAATGTGGGTGTTCTCTCACATTTCTGGAGGCTGAAGTCCGAAATGAAGGTGTTGGCAGGATCATGCTCCCTCAGAATTCTCTAGGGTCCTGGGGTCATTTCCTGTCTCTTATACCTTCTGTATCCCCAGGCGTTCCATTGCTTGTGGCAGCATGATTCCAGTCTCTGTGTCCATCTTCTTCCTCTGCTGCCTTCTCTGTGTGGCTCTGTCTTCACATGGCATTTTCCCTGTCTCCTATGGACACCAGTCATTGGATTAGGGCCCATCCTAATGACCTCATCTTAGTTTGATTACATTTGCAAAGACCCTGTTTCCAAGTAAGGTCACATTTATAGGTATCAGGGGTTAGGATTTCAGCCTATCTCTGTAAACGTATTTAGCGTTTACAGGGATAGCGTTACAGCTGGGAAGATACTGGCTGGCACATGTGGGTGGGCCAGGAGGCCCAGCAGCTAGGCTGAAGAAAGGCTGGCTGTCCCCTCCCCTTTGGTTTGTCTAAAATTTTGTTTCAGCTCTAGGAACTGATTTAACTTTTTTTCTCCTGATGCAGTACAATCTTTTAACATTTTTTGCCTATCCAAAGCTCACTTTTGGGAACTTGCCAGCCCTTTCTCCTCCTGCCTGGAAGAGAGAGCAAAAATCACAGGTGTCACCTGTGCTGAACTTTGATTTTCTTCTCACTTGGCCCCCGTGGCCACAGGCAGCTGGTATATCCAGTGAGCCAGACCTCCTGGAGTTGGATTGCTTATTTTTACCTCAGTCAACTTTTTTTTTTTTTTTGCCCCGGCACAGCTTGTGGGATCTTAGTTCCCCGACCAGGGATGGAACCCAGGCCCCAGCAGTGAAAGCGCCGAGTCCTAACCACTGGACAGCCAGGGAATTCCCACACCTCAATCAACTTTTAGCCTCACACCAGACAGCTGCCCTTTCATACCCTGGATGACTCCATAGCTACCCTGCTGCAAAGGTTTGCCATCCCCTCCTCCTTCACTCTCCCACTTCCCAGACAGTGCTTTTGCCATATTTTAGTGAATCAGGGTTGCTCTAGCAAATCCCAGTTCTAATGTGTCTGGTGTCCCCCAAACCACCCCTAGGTCCTGCAGGTAGGACTCACGTGACAGCATATCGTTGGAGTCATGACTATGATTTGTTACAACAAAAGAGCACAGCAGAATCAGCAAAGGGAAAAGGCGCATGAGGAGAAATCTGAAGGAAACCAGGTGCAGGCTTTTAAGAGTCCTTTCCCAGTGGGGTCGCACATAACACACCTGATAGCCCCAGCGATGAGTTGTGACAGCATGTAAAATACCATCTACCGGAGGCTCACTGGGGACTCAGTTCACCGGGGGTTTTTATCAGCTCACAGCTGATCATGTGAGCATCCTCTGCGCAACAAGGACCCAAAGCCCAGACTCCCAGGCGAAAAGCAGGTGCTCAGCACTAACAGTGTTGTCTGCACAGTCAGAGACAGGGAGTAATAATTAGGGTGATGTGAAACCTTCAGAAATTAAAGTTCCCACACACTGGCCAAGGCCAACCTTGCAAGCAGTCACTGCCAAGGATAAAGTTAAGGTTTGCAATGTCAACTCCTTTCCTGCACACTAAGTAGAGGAAACACTACAGATAACTGTACAGAGAGCATCTCACCTCCAGAAGCTCCAGAAGCTCCTGTTGTTCCCTGTACAGTAGAGATATTCCTGTTATGCTGCTACTCCGTTGAATATGTATTAAATACTGGCATCAGGATTATTATATGAGAGTGTTTTCTTTCCCATGCTCATGGATGTCAGCGGGTTGATGAACTTTTTAAAAACCCATGGCTTAAGGGAGGCATGCAGCTCAGTGGTCCCTGTGCTTAGGGGTTGGCCTGACACGCTCATGTGCCCACCAGGGGAGGGACATGGACGTGAGAGAAATTGAGAGTGCAGCCTCTAGGATGGTTTGTGTGGAATCACTGTCTCCTGGAATTTGAGGCAAGGGAGTGTTTCCTTTGTAGGAAAGCACTGCTGAATCCTCTATATATTTTATACTCAAGGCTAAATTTGCTGTCAGATGTTTTCTTTTTTAAATTAATTAATTTCTTTTTGTCTGCATTTGGTCTTCGTTGCTGCACGTGGGCGTTTCTCTAGTTGTGGTGACCGGGGGCTACTCTTCGTTGTGGTGCTTCTCATTGCGGTGGCTTCTTTTTTTTTTTTTTTTTGCGGTACGCGGGCCTCTCACTGCTGTGGCCTCTCCCGTTGCGGAGCACAGGCTCCGGACGCGCAGGCTCAGCGGCCATGGCTCACGGGCCCAGCCGCTCCGCGGCATGTGGGATCTTCCCGGACCGGGGCACGAACCCGTGTCCGCTACATCGTCAGGCGGACGCTCAACCACTGCGCCACCAGGGAAGCCCGCGGTGGCTTCTTTTGTTGTGGAGCACGGGCTCTAGGCACGCGGGCTCAGTAGTTGTGGCGCACGGGCTTAGTTGCTCCGCGGCACGTGGGATCTTCCCAGACCAGGGCTCAAACCTGTGTCCCTTGCGTTGGCAGGCGGATTCTCAACCACTGCACCACTAGTGAAGCCCACTGTCAGATGTTTTTGATGTTAAAGTCCTTTGCAAAGTAGGGCTCTTAACCTTATCCTCAAGGTCAGCAAGAGTACTCTTTTATGGGTCTGGTAGGAGAGCTGTTTTGGCATCATGTAATGTGTGTGTGTGTGTGAACTCAACTGGTGGGCAGCAGCACTGGCTCAGGAGTGTAGGGAACGTATGCAGTTCTGACTTCCTATTTTCATGAAAATACACAGAGGAAAAGAGTAGAAACTGAGCTGGTGATAACTATTACACAAAAATGTTAAAATTAATACTTCTTCAAAAGAAATATTTCATTCAGCCAGTTGGACTGTCCTGATGGCCTGGAGTTCTTTAAGACAGTATGGCTTGCATGGACCTAGAGTCTGTCATACAGAGTGAAGTAAATCAGAAAGAGAAAAACAAATACCATACGCTCACACACACACACACACACACACACACACACACACACATATATATGGAATCTAAAAAAAAAAGGCTCTGAAGAACCTAGGAGCAGGACAGAAATAAAGATGCAGATGTAGAGAATGGACTTGAGTACATGGGGAGGGGGAATGGTAAGCTGGGACGAAGTGAGAGAGTAGCATGGACATATATACACTACTAAATGTAAAATAGATAGCTAGTGGGAAGCAGCCGTATAGCACAGGGAGATCAGCTCGGTGCTTTGTGACCACCTAGAGGGTTGGGTTAGGGAGGGTGGGAGGGAGACGCAAGAGGGAGGAGATATGGGGATATATGTATACATATAGCCAGTTCACTTTGTTATACAGCAGAAATTAACACACCACTGTAAAGCAATTATACTCCAATAAAGATGTTAAAAAAAGACAATATGGCTAGCAGGCCCTTGCAGCAAGTTGGGTTCCCACAGGCCCATGGGCCTCTCATATTTGGTGGTGGAAAGAGAAGGAAAAGTTCCCAGTCCTTCATTGTGTTTGTATTCCTTAAACCTCATCCAGGTTGACCTTGGGCTTCATGTGCTTATGGATGTTGTACAGTAGGAAGGAGCTAAAGTCACTTGTGTCACAAGGGATTGATGGGTCTTAAAATGCAAATATTATTTCATTTGTATAGCATTTTTTTTTCGTTTCTCCAATGTGGTCTAAACCCTTTGGTTGGAGAAGAATAAGCCTTGAATGGTCACAGTAAAAGTGTAGAGATAAGTTCAGTGTGTTAATGCTGTTAAATCTATGAGGATAATCTATGATTGTGGACATAAAGTAGGA
Source organism: Delphinapterus leucas (assembly GCF_059928025.1). NCBI lineage: Eukaryota > Metazoa > Chordata > Mammalia > Artiodactyla > Monodontidae > Delphinapterus > Delphinapterus leucas. The sequence continues at coordinate 16,471,861 of NW_028322234.1, forward strand.
GGTGTGATGACTGGATCACAGAGTAGATGTTAGATGACCATGGAATCTTATTTGAACTTCCTGTGACTTGAGTCCAGTTGTTCAGTGCTGTGAGTCTCACCCATGCACCTGCACATATCTTGGGTGTTTCAGAACTCGGTGGTCTTTGAGGATGTGGCCGTGGACTTCAATCTGGAGGAGTGGGCTTTGCTGGATTCTGCTCAGAGGGAGCTCTACAGAGATGTGATGCTGGAAAACTTCAGAAACCTGGCCTCAGTGGGTAAGAATGACATCATTCCTTCACTTAGTCATTTAGAGACAAGCATTTCTGGCACATCACTGTTCCAAGAATTGGACTGTGGAAAGGGAATACGTTAACTAATAAGACAGACATGGTCATAACCATCATAGACTTAGAATCTAATAGTTTCTCCCCATGAGACTGAGAATCTGTGTATTAAACTGAGTTCTTCTTTCTGTAAAGAAAGCTCCCTTAGCATCATTGGTGGATATAGATTTCATGGGGCCTTAGGGGGCCCAGTGAGGTCTGTTTTTGAACCATATGAGAATTTTACTTTGTTAAAGTGCTTACCATTTTGACCCCTTATACTTGTTATTGATGAAGTCTTGACATAGCTAAACTCCTCCGTGTCCTTTTTGGCTAACAGGTACCTCCTTTCTTGTAAGATTTGTTACCTTTTTGCTTTCAGAGGATGAGACTCAATTTAAGGCCAATGGGTCAGTTTCTCAGCAGGATATTTATGGGAATAAAATATCCAAGGAGCATAAAATATCAAAGTTCACTGGAAATGATTCCTTGACCTCCGTCTTAGGAAAAATTTGGGAAGAACTCAGCCTTGAAGATCAGCACATAGACCAAGGGAGACATCTGAGGTGAGTTGCACTCATGAGAGAAAGCAGTATTTCAGGAGAGAATCTTAGTATGTCATAAAGTTTAAAAAGCAAACAAACAAAACACATGTAAGCCTAGATCAAATTTGTTTATTCATAGAGATTTTCACGATGATTTTTTTTCTTAAATGTGACATTGATGTTGAGTGATAGAAACAGCTGAAAACAATCAACAGAAGAGCCCATGTTTAAGAAACATTGTTTTTGTAATCGTTGTGGTTGAGCCCCCTTCTGTGGCATTGAGTTCATTCCACTTTAAAAGAAGTCAGATAGGGCTTCCCTGGTAGCACAGCGGTTGGGAATCCTCCTGCCAGTGCAGGGGACGTGGGTTCAAGCCCTGGTCGGGGAAGATCCCACATGCTGTGGAGCAACTAAGCCCGTGCGCCACAACTACTGAGCCTGCACTCTAGAGCCTGTGAGCCACAACTACTGAGCCTGTGTGCCACAACTACTGAAGCCCGTGCACCTAGAGCCTGTGCTCTGCAGCAAGAGAAGCCACCACAATGAGCAGCCTGCGCACCGCAACGAAGAGTAGCCCCTGCTCACCTCAACTAGAGAAAAGCCCTCGCACAGCAATGAAGACCCAATGCAGCCAAAAATAAATAAATAAAATAAATTTATTTTTTAAAAAAAGTCAGGGAGAAAATCTATCCATCCACTGAAATTGGTGAAAATGTAATTCTCGTACTTACTAATAAATCATTATTAATCAAACCATTGATAAAATGCTTCTCATTTTTAACAGAAATCACGTGGTGGAGAGACTCCATGAAAGTACTGATCAATGTGGGGAAGGCTTCAGTCAGACTCCAAATCTTAACCTGTACCAGAAAACTCTTACTGGAGTAAAAATGTATGAATGCAGTACACATGGAAAAGTCTTCACGCATCATTCATCCCTCAAGAGTCACATCGCTGTTTGCACTGGAAACAAACCGTATCAATGTCAGGAATGTGGGCAGGCCTACAGCTGTCATTCACACCTAAGGACGCATGTGAGAACCCACAGTGGAGAGAGACCCTATGTGTGTAAATTATGTGGAAAAACTTTTCCTCGTACTTCTTCCCTCAACCGGCATATAAGGATTCATACTGCGGAGAAAAGCTATGAATGTCAGCAATGTGGGAAAGCCTTCATTGATTTTTCAAGTCTTACTAGTCATGTGAGAACGCATACTGGAGAGAAGCCATATAAATGTAAGGAATGTGGGAAAGCTTTCAGTTATTCCTCAACTTTTCGAAGACACATGATAACACACACTGGAGAGAAGCCCTATAAATGTATGGAATGTGGGGAAGCCTTCAGTTATTCCTCAACTTTTCGAAGACACATGATATCACACACTGGGGAGACACCACATAAATGTAAGGAATGTGGGGAAGCCTTCAGTTATTCCTCGGCTTTTCGAAGGCACATGATAACACACACGGGGGAGAAGCCCTATGAATGTAAACAGTGTGGGAAAACCTTCATTTATCTCCAATCTTTTCGAAGCCATGAAAGGATTCACACTGGAGAGAAGCCCTATGAATGCAAGCAATGTGGAAAAGCCTTCATTTATCCCCAGTCATTTCGAAGGCATGAAAGGACACATGGTGGAGAAAAACCCTATGAGTGTAACCAGTGTGGTAAGGCATTCAGCCACCCCTCATCCTTTCGAGGACACATGAGAGTGCACACTGGAGAGAAACCTTACGAGTGCAGGCAGTGTGGAAAAACTTTCAACTGGCCCATATCCTTGCGAAAACATATAAGAACACACACTAAAGAGAAACCCTACGAATGTAAGCAATGTGGGAAAGCCTTCAGTTTGTCCGCTTGCTATCAAGAGCATGTGAGAATGCATCCTGGAGACAAATCATATGAATGCAAGCTCTGTGGGAAAGCTTTCAGTTGCCACATCTCGTTACAAAGACACATGAGAAGGCACACTGCTGAGAAGCTTTATGAATGCAAGCAATGTGGGAAAGCCTTCAGCTGGCCTGAACTTTTGCAACAGCACGTGAGGACGCACACTGCAGAGAAACCTTACAAATGTAAGGAATGTGGTAAAGTCTTCAAATGGCCCTCATCTTTACCAATACATATGAGAATGCACACTGGAGAGAAACCATATGAATGTAAGCAGTGTGGGAAGGCTTTCAGTTGTTCCTCATCCTTAAGAAGACATGTGAGGATACATACTACCAAGAAACACTACATATGAAACTCGGGAACTCCTCCTGCAAATGAATTCATGCACAGTACTTCAGAAAATTCATATCAGGAGAGAAATCTTACAAAAGTTGTAAACCTGGTATTGCCTTTATGAGTCCTTCATCACTAAAGTGGACCCATAGGGAGTGTATTTCCAGTTCTTTTGCAAATAAACATTTAGATGAAAATTAACTGTTGAAGTACTCTTTTGGCTACAGTACGTAAATTTTGCAGGAAGTGTTTTTTCTTATGTTTTAGGAAATAAAGCATCTTTACAGTTTGTTGGACTCATGGGTGATTTGAAGTGTATTTTTAATATATAAGTAGTTTTAATATGTTAGTTCTTTAAATTGTCCTTAAAGGGGTTATTGGAACAATGACACTGTGGTATTTGTTTGTATTTTCCTACTGGCTTAGTGTGGCAGATATTGGATAATCAACCATTATATGTTTTCCACCATGGATTGAGAGAATATTTGTTTAGGCCAGTGGAATCTTATTCTGTTTTTCTTCTAAATATTTGGCAGAAATTTGTAATTATGCAGAGTTCTTCCAAGTGTACAGTCTCATGTGAATTGTTACTTCCAGCTTTTGTCCTTCACTTTGTCCTTGCTTGTGATAGTGAATTAAACAGTGGGTTTTTACTTAAGAGACGCTTGTGATGTGATCATGAGATACAGAGTTCTGGATTGTGTTACGTCAGCATGGGTAATGTTAGGAGCTACAGTTCCCAAAATCCCTTCCCTTTATGATTCTGTGTTCGAATTTACCAGTAGCCTATTGGCATGAGATTTGGAAGGCAGAAATGAAGCCATTACTAAGTTTTTGCAGCCACATTAAAATATGAGAGAGAGATGCATAGGGCCTACTTGGAAACCAGCTTTCAGCCCGTTTTCCTGATTGTTGGCCTTACCAATCAAGAGTATCATCAAAAGAAATTCCAAGTACTTGATTTCTATTTTTCTCAGAGTTATAGGCTTCCATAAATACCTCCAAGAGCTTGGTGTCAGGGATTCAGTCATGTGGTCAGGCACTCACAATTTGGATTTTCCTACAAACCCTAACATGTCCTGCAGACCACTAATTCAGACTCATGTTTAGTGATCTCTGATGCTGTGATTCCACTCTTCTCTAGATGTTAACATATTTTACAAGGTCTAATTTGTATAGCAGACTCTTTGTTCTCAAAACTTTTAGTGACTCTCTGATCGTGATTCTACCACAAAAGCTACAATGTTGTAGGAAAACAAAACAACCCGTGGGACTTTGTTAAGGTATTGTATTTTTTTCCTTTTTTCTTTTTTCTTTTTTTTTCCGGCTGCACCATGTGGCATGCAGAACTTCCCTGACCAGGGATCAAACCTGTGCCCTCTGCAGTGGAAGTGCAGAGTCTTAACCACTGCATCACCAGGGAAGTCCTACTGTATTTTTAAATGCGTTGACTCGGTCCTACATGAGAACAAACATACTCCTCGTGAATTTGGGGAGATGTCTGTTAGAGCTAAATGCAGTTCCTTGATATGGGTTTAATTATTATGTTTGATTCTAAGTCACTAAAAACAGTGTTTATTTTCAAGAAAAATCTTGTTTACTGTGTTTCCAAATCACTTGTATACAAACTGTATTAGTTTCCTAGGGCTTCTGTAACAAAGCACCACACAGCTGGGTGGCTAGAGCAACAGAAATTTTTGTCTCACAGTTCTGGAAGCAGAAGTCCAAAGTTAAGATGTTGGAAGGACCATGCTTCCTCTGAAAGTGCTAAGGAAGGATGTGTTCCAGCACTCTCCTAGCTTCTGTTAGCTCATTGGCTTGCAACAAGCATAACTAATCTTCTCATGGGGGCTTCCCTGGTGGCACAGTGGTTAAGAATCCGCCTACCAATGCAGGGGACACGGGTTCGAGCCCTGGTCCAGGAAGATCCCACATGCTACAGAGCAACTAAGCCTGTGTGCCACAACTACTGAGCCCACATGCCACAGCTGCTGGAGCCCATGCACCTAGAGCCAGTGCTTCGCAACAAGAGAAACCTGCGCACTGCAGCGAAGAGTAGCCCCCGCTCGCTGCAACTAGAGAAAGCCCACGCTCAGCAACGAAGACCCAACGCAGCTCCCCCCGCCAAAAAAAAAATCTTCACATGGCATTCTACTTGTGCATGCCTGTCTCTTCATATGGCATTCTTTTTATAAGGACACCATACATATTGGGTTAGGGCCCATCCTATTCTAGTATGACCTCATCTTAACTACTTATATCTGCAACAACCATATTTTCAAATAAGGTCACATTCTGAGATACTGGAACTTTTAACATATGAATTTGGGGGGGAACACAGTTCAATCCGTAATACAAATGTTATTATTTTTCATGTACTGAGAATATGTTAAAGTATTCCATTGCAATTATGGATTTAAATCAACTAATATTGTTAATTTAAGCATTATACAGTCTGAGACAATATTAGCTGGCATATACAAGTTAAGGTGGTTTTTGTCATATAAACATTTTTATTGTTACATCAACATCTGTCATTAAATGGATTGCTTATTCTTTGTTAATAATAAAAGCTTAAATAATGGTTTTGTCAATGGTCTCTAGCCAAAAGCCACCAGGACCACATTGGTTTGACCAAAGAAAATGGATGTATTGAGTTATAGCAATTTGAATGAGTGCACAGACAGTGGGATGTACCAGTCAGAGGTTGTTTGGAAGAATATATTTTCCGATTTGGGCTGGTGCTTGGTGAGTGTAGAAAGCATAAGTAGTTGAGGTTGTCTAAAACTAATTGGTAGAACAGAAGCAGTCAGTTATTTTTATTAAAGAGCAGTTGATGTCTAATCTCTAATTTTTTTTTCCGTGCTAACTTAGGTTTTCATAGCACTCCATAGTTTGATGTGATTTGACAATCATCTGTACCTCCTTCCCTCCTATCATTCAGAGGATGACAAGCACGGGGAGCACAGAGTTGCCCAAACTCATGTAGCTCATAAAAATGGAATGTCAGGTTTGAAGGTTTTAGTTTTGCTTAATCTTTATTGGGAAGTGTTGGATATTTAACACTGGAAGGCAAGTGCGATTTCTGAATTTTAGAAAAATGGCATCAAGTTTTACAAAAAGACTCCTAACAAAGGAAGGCTTTCCTTTTATGAGATGTGGATAGGACAAGAGTATAGGAAACAAACAGGTCAGTGATTATGGATGGGGCATTTGAGAACAAATGGGCACCTGTTCTTTTCAGGGTGATGGCGTGTTCATTTTGACGTTGGTGTTATCTCTGCACTTATAAGAACTCATGGCGCTTCACTTAAAATAGTGAATTTTATTGCATGTATATTAAAAATAATAGAAAAACAAAGCCTTCGTTTGCTAAGGGAATTTTAAAACTCCTGAACCTTGACACCCAGCCCACCTCCATCTTGGGATCCTCAATAAATGCTGAAGGACCTGGAGGGGGCCGGGAGAAGGACTTGGGGCCAAACAGATTCTTGGAACTTGGTCTAAAGTTAGGAAACACCTGCAAGGACCACGTCTGTCCTTAGCCTCGCACAACAGGAGAGAAGTGAAAGGGCTCCTGGAATCTTTCTCCGAGTTTATGCTAGCTTCCTCCAGTGAGATCTCTGGGAATGCTCTGGTCTGAACCATAAAAGTGCCCCTACAGTTCTCCCCAAGAGACCTGCCTGGGGGCATCTTAATCTTTGGGCATCAGCGTCATGCCCTTCCTGGGCCTGTCTGGAGGCCATCCAGCTCTAAAATTGCATCAGGCCGGGTCCTGTGACTTCTTGCTGGGAGACATCATGAGGGTTCTACACTGCCACATGTGGAACGTTGCGGCAGCTGCATGGGTCTGGGAGATGACAGAAACACAGCAGTAGCAGAACCTGCGACAAAGCGACAGACGGCCTGTGGCCACAGCAACCCCCGCTTCCTCAGGAGCATCAGCTCAGCGCCCACAAGCTCCAAGGCGCACACCAATCTCAAAACCTCCAGGGACGTCAAAGGGACATCCAGCCATGGCCTGCCCGTTGGCGCCCACGCGCATACACCCACTGCCCCACGATCATCCACCACCGGAGGATTTAGGTTGCAGGTGCACCAATCCCGCTCATACTTATCACTTCCAGTCGCGCCTCCTCCCCACCTCCCCTCTGGGTCTTGCCCCACCGCGGTGCATGCGCACTTCTACCAACGCCTGTGCTGAGCGTAGTCTCAGCCGCTGTGGCCTGTGGGAAATGGAGATCTCAGAAGCAGACGCCCAGAGCCCCGCCCCCAGACTCCTCCTGGCATGCAACGCGACTGCCTCTTAAACACCGCTGGAGACACCAGGGATCGCAGACTTCGCAGAAGTGTGCAGGTGCTCGTGGGTGGGGCGACTGAGAGGCCGCCCAGGGAAAGATGGAAGTCGGGTCACCACGTCTTGTGCATCAGGAAGACTTACCTCTGTGGCCTGGAGATGTGTGGTCTGCGCTCCCTAAGCGCCCATCCTCGGAGTCTCCGGGAGGACATTGGGGCCACCCAGGGTGGACGGAGTGGAGTCTACGGGCACATGAGACCAGCAGAGAGCGCTGCCGAGGGGACCACAGTGCAGGACACATGGCTGCCAGTCGACAAGACAGACACCATGGCTGCCCGCATTGAGTTTCCAATTGGAAAGCAGAGTGACAAAGGGTAAAGGTAGTGATGAGTGTGTTGCTGGTAGAATCCTCAGCAGTGTGGGGGGCTGGAACATCACAACCCAAGCCATGTTGGGCCCCGACACTTCTTCCACATGTTGGGTTCTTGTGGTTCTTAGGGAGAGAGGCGTTTTGTACTGTGCAGGTTCAGGAAGTGTGAAGTCCCTGTTCCAGGAGGAGAGATAACAAGTGAAATAGATGACGTATCTGATGTTGGTTAGTTCTAAGTAAAGAGAGCTGTTGGGGAGTGGGGGAGTCGCAGAGGCTGTAGGCTGTGTATCTCTGGGAGTGTATTAGTTTCTCTGGAGACATCATCTTTGCCAGTGTGTCTGAATTTATGTGTCTGTGTCTGAGTGTGTCCACGTGTATGTCCCAGTGACAAAGTTTGTGTGATTTTGTCATGCCACCACATGCATTTGTCTGGGAAGTTTCAGGTGTTTGAGTGGTGGTTCCTGTGTCCTGACAGGAGTGCCGATTGTCTGTGCATCTCACTGCATGGATGACTGTAGTGTTTCTCTGTCTCTGGGTTTTCCCCAGTGTGTGTACTGAAGTTTTTGAGATCTGCTCTCTTAGGAACTTTTAAATACACAGTACAGTATTATTAACTATAGTCACCTTGCTGTTCATTACATCCCCATGACTTTGTGTGTGTGTGTCTATTCATTGCTGCATCTCCAGCATGTAGAACAGGACCTGGTACATAGGTGATCAATAAACGCTAGTTGAATGACCAGGTTCAGATACTTATATATTCACACACAAACAATGAGGGTTTTGTTCAAAGCTCATAACAGACTCATACAGTTCTCACCCCCTTCCCATGTGGCAGAGTGATGTCCCTTGGCACTCAAAACAAATCCCAAAGGAGGGTCTTTCAGCCGACTTGGTGAGGGAGGGGACCTCACAATGATGAGCCCTCACCGTGCATAACATTCAAAGGCACTCACCATAAGAAACTGCCAAGGGGACATCACCACCACATGATAAGAGCCTGAGGCCCTGAGAGTCAATGGCCAACATCCCTTGTCAAGGATGCTCCAGCCAGCCACTCTGCTTTAGGTCTCTTCCAAGAACAGGCCCCTCACTACCTGACAATACAGAGGGTTTTGGTCGTCCCTTTGATTTCAGGGAGGAACTGCATTGGGGCTGCCAAGGTGTGCAATCCCTCTTTAGCTGTCGTATCCTCTACTAAGTCTCTCAGCATCTGCTGTGGTTTCCTTAGCACCTAGTTGCCTTCCCAGTGGCAGCCATGGTCGGGGAAGGAAGGGAGGTTGAAGCCTCGGGAAACCTCCCAACCCCTCGCCTGGCCTCAGTACCTGGTTACCGGCTGGAGGCAGAAGTGAGGTCCGGTGAGGCCAGAGTAGAAGGCAGAGATTTCCGCTACCTTCGGCCCTGCCTGGCGTCCTTTCAGGCTTTTCCGGAAAACCAGAGGCCACAGCTACCAACACGGGAAGGATAATCCACTTGAACCTGGGCAGTCGACAAAGGTCAGAACGGCCAGCAGCCTCTGGGGGCAGCTGGTGGGGCATGGAGGCCGCGTTGTGTGCTGGAAGCAATGAGGGCCTGGAATCTAGTCTCTGCGGGCTGTCTTTCTTCCAGCTGCATTTTTCAAGGGGCTCAGGTTCCCTGGGGTGGTGTCCCAGGAAGTGAGTGAACTTGGAGGACAAAGGGGAGGGCTCTTTAAAGCCGGTCTGGAGGCTGCGAATGACTAGGGAGCCAGAGTCCAGGTGGCTCTAGGTGTGGACTGCACATGTGCAGCCCTGAGCCCCAGCCCCGATTGCTCCTGACCCATGGTGGTCGACTGCGACACAGGGGCTGTGATTGCGCATGCGGCATCTGTGGGTCCAGCGTCGAGGTGGTGGTGAGACTGAGGTAGGCATGGTGACCCTGGTTCTTGCTTCTGAGCTGAAGATGATCGAGAGCTGGTTCCTCTGCCCTTGGCCCAAAGTTTGTTAGTAACTGTCCTGGGCCCTGGTTGCCCTTGTTTTCTGTTCCCACTCACTGCCACATGGCATTGCTTAGGGGAAATATTCCCAAAATGGAGACAGGTGTGGATCCCTTAATGAGGTCTCTCAGCAAAAAGACATAGAAATGGGCTTGGGAAAGGAATTTGAGAGCTGAAATGGATTTATGATGCGGAAAAATCCTGTCACTGACTGCAGTTTTCCTTGCATCTACCAGGACATTTCCGAGAGCTTGTATAGGTATCATTCTGCTCATAGGAAAAGGCACATGCTAGGGTATAGCTGTGCAAATGACCATATTCCTTTTGCAAACTAGGGGGCAACTCTGATTTCCGGGATACAAAACTCATTGGACTATACTATAATAGCAAAATGATAATGCCAAATATATAATCCAATTTACAGTTCTTTCAAAAGAATTATAAACAGCCACACTCTGTGGCCCAAATAAATGATGGGACACTGATGACAGAAACCCTTTCCAATTCCTAAGTACATGTCACATGAGCTAAAGCTTTTAATTACCATGAGTAGAATTTTATTTTTCAAATTTTATTGAAGTATACTTGATTTACAATGTTGTATTACTGCTGTACAGCAAAGTGATTCAGTCATATATATATATATATTCTTTTTCATATTATTTTCTATTGTGGTTTATCACAGGATATTGAATATAGTTCTCTGTGCTATACAGTAGGACCTTGCTTATCCATCCTATATATAATAGTTTTCACCTGCTAATCCCAAACTCCCCATCCTTCCCTTTGCCACCCCCTCCCCCTTGGCAACCACAAGGATTTTATTTTTATGGAGACTCATTATTCTACTTCCCTTGAGCATTTCCTTTAGTAGTGTTTACTTAAGACACTAGATGATGAAATTATAAGTTAATGAACACATCCTCACTCACTGATGCCCCCCTGCCTTTCAGAGGAAAAAAAGTACAGACTACACCCTCCTGCTTTCCCTATTATCTCTCTTATCATGGATTATTTTCCACCAAGACACATATTTCCATCTTTGATGCCAAATCAGAACTGCAAGCACTTGTTTCCTGCTTCTGCATTGAGAGTCTACCATGTGTACCATGATTGGGCCTAATTTTGTTTTGAGCTTAGAATGGCTGGTGTATTAAGGAGGTTCAAAGACTAACATGCAGTGAAGAGCATGGTTTCAGGGCTAGAAGGTTTTGTTTTGAATCCTGATCCTGTCTTTACCACTTGCTAGCTTTGTAATCTGTAGGCCCCAGTTAACTCACAAAAGGAGATTAGAGTATCTACATTATAGTTTTGGAGGATTACCTCAACTTACATTAACTGAACTAATTTATGGGAAACAAAACAGTGGCAGATATATAGTAAACATACTAAAATGTTCACATAGTGAGAAAAAAGAATCAGCCCTTGAGACGGGGATCTACCTGGCCTGGTCTTCACTCCTAGGCTGTGGTGTTCTGCTGAACAGAAACCTTTTTTTTAAAAAAATTTCTTGGCCATGCCACGTGGTGGCAAACAGGATCCTAGTTCCCTGACCAGGGATCGAAGCTGCGCCCCCTGCAGTGGAAGTGCAGAATCTTAACCACTGGACCACCAGGCAGGTCCCTTAAACAGAAACCATTTTGAACAACACTGTCATCAGACAAGGCCACTGGGTGTTATGTTATGGAGTAAGGCACAAGCAAGAGCACTCTGTGATCATGTCGTCACACAGGATCAAAAGAATTATGCAAATCACAAAAATGATGAAATTTTCTCCTAGTCTAGCTAACAAAACTGACTTGTTTCCTTACAAGTTAATTTTAGCCCCAGTCCCTTCTTTTTGCCTTCTTTTATTTTAAATTAATTTATTAATGTATTGGCTGTGTTGGGTCTTCGTTGCTGCGTGCAGGCTTTCTCTAGTTGCGGCGAGCAGGGACCACTCTTCATCACGGTTCGCGGGCCTCTCACTATTGCGGCCTCTCTTGTTGTGGCCTCTCTTCCCTACGCCACCAGGGAAGCCCTCTTTTTTGCCTTCTAAACAAGAAATATTAAAATCCCCAGTCAGGGACTTCCCTGGTGGCGCAGTGGTTAAGAATCCGCCTGCCAATGCAGGGGACATGGGTTCAAGCCCTGGTCTGGGAAGATCCCACATGCCGCGGAGCAGCTAAGCCCGTGCGCTACAACTACTGAAGCCCGCACACTTAAAGCCCGTGCTCCGCAACGAGAGAGGCCACCACAGTGAGAAGCCTGTGCACCTCAACGAGGAGTGGCCCCTGCTCGCCACAACTAGGGAAGGCCTGTACGCAGCAATGAAGACCCAATGCAGCCAAAATTAAATTAATTAATTTAAAAAAATTAAGACAGAAATTGGAATGATGCATGCTTGTGTCTACTGGGACTTCCTGGCAGTCCAGTGGTTGGGACTCTGTGCTTCCACTGCAGGGGGCGCAGTTTCAATGCCTGGTCAGGGAACTAAGATCCTGCATGTCTCACAGTGTGGCCCAAAAAATAAATAAGTAAATAAATAAATGATGGCGTCCACAAGCCAAGAACACCAGGGATTGCTGTAGCCACTGGAAGTTTGTAGAGCACGTGGATCTGATTCTTCTTCAGAACCCTCATGAGGAACCAACCCTAATAACGCCTGATTTCCAATTTCTAGTACCCAGAACTGAAAGAGGATACATTTGTTTCTTTAAGCCACCAACTTTGTGGCAATCTGTTAGGGCAGCCCTGGCAAAGTAATACTTAAAGAATTATTATCTCCTAGATGTTATCCTCATAAAGAACTGGAAATAATGTGATAGGGATCTACTTTAAGAATAAGGCACTAATAAAGCCAACAGTATATCCAAGACCTTTGTAAATATTTTCCAATGCTATGCAGTTTGTGGTGCACAATACATGTAAACTGCATGCAGGCCTTCCATCATTGGAACTGGCATGGAGTTTCCTTCCTTCCTGAGTTTCCATGTGTTTTCTTTAAGGATAGGGGAGTATAGAAGGCTTTCTCACACTGCTGACATTCAGAGTTTCTCCCCAGTGTGAATTCTCACATGTCTTTGTAAGGATGAAAGCCTACTGAAGGCTTTACCACATTCCTTACATTCATACGGTTTCTCTCTACTGTGAGTTCTCAAATGTCCTCGAAAAGATGATGACCAACTGAAAGCTTTCCCACATTGCTTACACACATAGGGTTTTACTCCAGTGTGAATTCGCACATGTGTTCTAAAGTATGAAGGACTACTGAAGGCTTTCCCACATTTGTTACATGCGTAAGGTTTCTCTCCAGTGTGAGTTCGCAAATGTCCCTTAAAGGATGAAGGAGAACTGAAAGATTTTCCACACTGTTTACATTCATAAGGCTTTTCTCCAGAGTGTGTCCTTATGTGAATCCTAAGGTCTGAGGGCCAGCTGTAGGCTTTCCCACATTCCACACATCTATAGGCTTTCTCTCCAGTGTGCATCCTTGCATGTATGATCAGGTAAAAAGAAGGAAGGAAGGCTTTTCCACATTCCTTACATTCATAGGCTTTTTCTGCACTGTGAACATTCACATGTTTTCTAAGAGAAGAGGGAGAAGAGAAGGATTTCTCACATTCTTTACAAGCATAGGGTTTCTCAACAGTATGAGTTTCTCTATGTGTCCAAAGGTTTGAGGGAGATCTGAAGGTTTTCCCACATTTTTCACATTCATAAGGCTTCTCTCCAGTGTGAGTTCTTATATGGACTCTAAGTTTGGAGAAATATATAAAGGCTTTTCCACATTCTTTACATGCGTAGGGTTTCTCTTCAGTGTGAGCTCTTATGTGTGCCCCAAATGATGAGTAAGAAATAAAGGTTCTCCCACATTCCTTACACTGATAGGGTTTTTGTCCATGTTGAGATGATGCTATGGGACTCTTGAGGGATGAAGAATCCATGATGGGTTTTTCAAACTTATTGTATTCATAGGATTTTACTCCAGTAGAAAGTCTCTTATGTACAATAAGATTGGAAATCTGGTTGGTTTCTCCACATTGATTACTTTCATTATTTTCTGAGGGTATCTCCACCACACGCCATCTGTTAAAAATAGGAATCATATTACTAATGATTTGTTAACAATTCATTATGGTTTTTAATGATTAATATGATTACACTTTTACCATTTTCAGTGAATGTGTATGTTTCTTGCCCTGTTAGAATTGTTTCAAAGTGATATAAGCTGAGTGCTCTGACAGAGGGCTCAACCTGAGGTACCATTTTCACTGTTTTTTATATATGGGATTTTGTTTCCTGACAATTGTTTACAACTGAACTACGTCTCAATCAGCCAACATCTGTATCATGTTTATAAAATTGTCTTGTGAAAATTCTCTGTGAACACTTAAGATCTGACATATATCTACACACTTATTAATATCATGGCACTCTCTCCTGAGACCTACTTTCTCTAATGTATGTGTCACTCACCTCAAATGTGTTCCCTGGTTCTTGTGCTGATCTTCAATGCTATGGCATTTCCAGTTTTCTCCTAAAATGGAGAATCAGGAATCATTTCTTCTGAAACTTAACTATATTCTGTTCATTTCATACTTCCCCAAACATTCACTGTAGAGGACTTAACCCACTGATTTTAATTTGAGTGCCATAATATGAAAAATAGTAACAAGTGTACTTTCTTTGGAATGAACTGGTGGGATTAAGGCAAGAAAATAAGTAGGAAATATGTACATTTCTTTCCAAGAGCAACCCAAGAGATAAGTTTTATAAGGAAAAATGCACTTTTGAGTAAAAAAAGAATTGGAGGAGTTCTGGCTACTTGAGGACTTTGACAATAATAAGGACAAGAAGACAAAATGGTGGGCAATTTACTGGAAATACTTCCATGAAGACTGAGACTTCTGGTGACATAAATGCCCTATTGTCAGGAAGCAACACAGGATGGAATTGGACAAAATGCATATGCCCAAATATAAACTTTCAAAGAGGAAATATGGAAGGTCTTTCAATGTGCGCAAGGCCATTCATGAGGATGGATGAAAAGTCAAAAAAAGGGAAGCTAACGTATCTGCAAAATTCAACTTCCACAGAAAGAAGAATAATTTCTTTTGCTAATTAATATTTCCAAATATAATGTTTCCCAGCAAGGGCTGTTCCTCTTAAGGAACAGTTATAACCCTTACAGAGGCTAAAAACATTTAATGAGAAAGTAGTAGGTTTCATACATACATGAGAAAGCTGTTAGACTATATGCTCCATAGTAATGTGACCATGTCTGTCTTACTTAGCAATAAATTCCCACTGTTCAGCCCAAGTTCTAGAGCAAGCTCAATAGCTTGGGGATACCTGTCCTCTAGAGAGTCAGTAAAGGAATGATGTCATCCTTACCCACTGAGGCCAGGTTCCTGAAGGTCTCCAGCATCACATCTCTGTAGAGGTTCCTCTGAGCTGGATCCAACAAAGCCCACTCCTCTGGGGTGAAGTCCACAGCTACATCCTCAAAGACCACTGACTCGAAAACATCCAACAAATTCTGGTTTAACGAGGTACCACTCTCCACCTGTGTGTGCAGAAGGAAGGGGGAGGCTGACAGCATTGGGGAACCAGGACTCAATTCACAGCAAGTTCATCCATGGTTCTGTGGTCTCCCATCAACTCTAGGGTTCTGCCATCATCTCTTCCCCTCTCTTCAGCGCTGACTTCCTCTGAGGTGCCAGCCTGCCTCATAGATTTAACACCCATCTCTCTAGTTTGACTCTGGCTCCTTCCACTCTTCCCCTCCATCTGAAGGGTCCAGAACAGTCCACAATACATGGGAGATATGTAAGAAATACTGTACAAATAAAACAATTATTTTATCTTTAAAAACATCAGTTCCTTGTAATGAAAATGATTTCAACTCCTTCTTCATGGTCCAATACAGGCCAAAGCATGATATGAAACCAAGTCAGACCTGGATGAGGTTTTAATGAATTAAAACACAGTGAGGGTCCAGGGGCATTTCTTGCTTGCCCCCTCACCAACAATTTGATTCTCAAGAGGCCTGATTATGCCCAACCTTCAACCCAGGCCCTGAGATGGATATAGTTCCTTGGAAAATTCCAATCCATCATAAACTGGCAGGTCCACCTTTATGCGAAGCATTAATATTTACTTATCTGTCTCCTGTTCTTTTATGAAACAGCACCTTTTCCTTTCTCTCCATGCTCTCCAGGAGGCAGTCAGTGTATTGACAAGTTGGAGCCCAGCCAAGAGAAGGGAAGCCTAAGACTTCAGACCTCACGACAGTGCCTGCATTCAGGGGCCTGAGTGCTGATAATTATGAGTGATGTCAAAATTATGGGTGGTGGCTCTTCCTCAACTGATGTCACTGATGTCACAAGACACCAGAACAGCCTTGCCTTCCCCAGAAAAGAGTGCCCTGGTCCTTCCTGCCTGTGAAGAGGCAGTTCTGAGCCCACTGTGGAAATGAATTAATTGAAGTCCAGAAGGGTTTGGCTGTGAATCTGCCCAGATCATAAAAGGTATAAAGGGATCAGGTGGCACCTTCCTCCCGAAGGACATCTGCTCCCACTGAAAAGCCAGAGGTACTGACTTATACACCAGCCTCCTAGGGGCACTACACACAGCAGTCATTTCTGCACCCCGTGGCATGCAGACAGGCATAACTGCCCAACCCCTGAGCATGGAATCTGATGGCTTGCAGGGTCCCCCAACAGCCTGGCTTTTGAGGAAGTGCATCACTCCATCAGCTTCCACACGCAGAGGTGTGAACATAGGCTGCCACACTCCAATGCAGGGGATACGATTTACCTGTTCAATAAACAGCAGCAGAACGAGAATGCTTCAGAATGGGAACACTCTCTCATGAGGCTGGTAAGTAAAGTCAGCTGCTTTAGGCATCCCTAATTACTAATTACCAAGGTACTCTGGTATCTAGCACTGTCTCAAGACAAACTTTTATCCACAGATAAAATTCAACTAACTCTTCCACCACTGTGTATCAGGTGACATTTAAAAGCCATCAAAACCTGTAACAATCTCACAACAGCATTAATAAGAAAATGTGCTATTTGAGCATCCATGATGTGTGAAATATTTTGCACACCTGAGTTCATTTATGTCTCATAATAAATCTCACAGTAGATATCATTACAATCAGTATGTAGCAGAGGAAACTCAAAAGGACAGAATAAATTAATAATATGCTCAATGTTACCCAATTAGAACCTTGTATGTAGGTCTGACTGCTTTAAAAACCTAAATGTCTAGCAGCTGCATTTCTGTACATACATGTTACAGGATGATTATGCCCATTATTCCTCAAAATATGTACAATGACCTAGAGCAGAGATCAGCAGACTTTGTCTGCAAATGTCAGAGAGTACATTGTTAGGCTTTTCTAGCCACGTGGTCTCTGTTACAACTGCTCAGGTATGCCTTTGTCACACAGAAGTAGCCAGAGACAACACGTCAAAGAATGGATGTGGTGGTGTGCCAATAAAACTTTATGCAAGTAGGTGGCAGGCTGGGTTTGGCCTGTGGGCTGTAGTTTGCCAACTCCTGATCTAGAGCAGTGCCATTAAATAGGAAGACAATACAGACAACATATCCAAATTTGAATTTTCTTGTCACTACCTTATAAAAATGTATTGAAATTTTTAATATTTATTTACCTATTTATTTATTTGGCTGCGCTAGGTCTTAGTTGTGGTACGTGGGATCTTCATTGCAGCACGCGGGATCTTCACTTGTGACATGTGGGATCTAGTTCCCCAACCAGGGATCGAACCTGGGCCCCCTGCACTGGGAGCATGGAGTCTTAACCACTGGACCACCAGAGAAGTCCCTGTATTGAAATTTTAATAATTTTCATTTTGCCCACTAAATACAAGTATACAGATCATTTCAGTACATAACCAACATAATTACTGAGATAGTCTATGTTATTTTTGTCATACTTAATGCTAGAAATCTGGTATGGATCTCACACATGCACCCAACTCAATTTTGATAGCTGTACAAGAGCTCAAGAGCCATGTGTGGCCAGGGGTGCTCTAGTGGACAGTGCAGATCTAGACTCTGCCTGTCTCCTGGAGAGGACAGTGGAGACTAGAAAAATGGAACATTCTCTTCACATCAGACATCCTTGGGCTCTTTCTACTGGCAAAGCCCTCTGTCTCAGGCGAGTTGCTTCTCTATACAGCTGTAGCTCTGACTCATTCATTTGCTGAAAATCTATTTAGGTGATAATTCCTACTACATGCAGTTATAGAGATACAGCACTTGAGAAAAATTCTGAACCACATGGATCTTAAAATCTCACGGTGGAAGACAATAAGTAAATTGAATATTATCTAGATGAAAGGGTAAGTGCTGTAGGTAAAATACAGGACAATGAAGGCATTTGGAACTAGGAACATAAGCAAAGGGACTGGGGCAGAATGAAATCATAACAGTGACATAACCATCTGGGTAACATTGGAAATGGATACTGTGGCTTGGTTTTTTGTTTGTTTTTAATGCCACTGCATTTTTAAACTATAAGGATTAGAAACAGAATGTTGTGATTTCACAAAATCTCTGGAAAGGTTTCAAGTGCTTGTTAACTTCACCATGTCCCACTGGAGAGACACTAGAATCAAAGTGTCCCCAGCCAAGAGCAGAAGCACCATCTACTCCCAGAAAAAGAAAGAAAGAACGAACAGTACCAATGGGCTAAAAATGAACTCAAGAATCTGGAAAAAGAGAAGCAGAATAGAAGAAGAAAGCACAGAATGAAATATGAAGGGCAAAATGAACGATATAAAAGGGAGGCTAAAAACACATCTCTTGGGAATTCCCTGGTGGTCCAGTGGTTAGGACTCTGTGGTTTCACTGCCAAGAGCCTGGGTTCAACTCCTGGTTGGGGAACCAAGATCCCACAAGCTGTGCGGTGAGTCCAAAACAAAAAACCATACAAACCACATCTCTTAGAACTAATCAGATTGCAACCTCTAACAATTTTTTTCAAGAAAAACAAAGCATGGGCAAATAAAGTTACAAATGAAAAAGCAGGCATAATTAGGGATGTTCTAGGGATTAAACACGAGAGGAGAGGAATGGTCTAAAATAAAATTTTAAAATATGAGTACTTCCATACTACTCAGTAGTCGAAAGTAATTTAAAGATAATAAAAGGGTATTTTCAAACATTCACAAAAAGGAAACAAAAATCCTAAATTGTTTTACAGGCTAGTTTTATTAAATATTAACGAGATCAATAATTCTATGTGCAGAAAACAATTCCTTTTTCAGAGACATGCCAAGAGCAGAATAGTACAAATGAAAAAAATAAACTATCATTAACAAACACAGGTGCAAAATTCTATTAAAAATTAGTTCCCTAAATAATGAGTAATGTGCATAATCAAGCACGACCAAGCTTTTTTTTTTTTTTTTGCCGAGCCATGGGGCATGTGGGATCCTAGTTCCCAGACCAGGGATCGAACCTGTGCCCCCTGCAGTGGAAGCATGGAGTCCTAACCACTGGACCGCCAGGGAAGTCCCACAACCAAGCACATTTTACTCTAGGAATGCAATAATGTTTAAAAATTAATCCATTTTATAAAACCAGGAACTCAGTGCTCTGTGGTGACGTTAATGGGAAGGAAATCTAAAAAAGAGGGGATATATGTACACGTATAACTGATTCATTTTGCTGGACAGCAGGAACTAACACAACGTTGTAAAGCAACAATACTACAATAAAAATTAAATAGATTTTTTTTGTAGTTTTCAGTATATAAAAGTTAATCCATTTTACTATATAATAGAAATGCAGAAAAATCATAATTCGTCCTCAAATCCAAAACAATGACTATCATTAATGGACATAAAAATTTAATACATCAGAACTAGAAGGAACATGGCTACCTGGAGAAGATGGTGCATAAAAACACTGCAATGGTAAATGAAAAATCTGAAATAGTTAAACAGCTCTCTTGTCAAGAAGACAAGACACACAGAGTACCTTATTCTACACTGGACAGGAGGTCCTGGGAATCATTTAAAAAGAAAAGAAAAAGGTAAAATGACAGGACAAGAAAAAAGCTGAAGTATCATTATTTGCAGGTAAGATTTTGTAAGTAAAGATTCAAAGATTTTACAGATCAATAATTAAAATCTATGCTTGCACCTAACAAAGACACTAAGAAAAATGCTCAAAAATGAGTTCACTTCTATGTACCAGGAACAGTATTTTTTTTAAGATACCATTTAAATCAGCATCAACATTACATGCAGAACAAGTCTAACAAAGGTTTTGTAAAACATGACGAAAACAGTAAAACATTATTAAAGGAAATTAATGAGGAGACATACCAAGACCGTGGATCGCAAAGTTCAATACCGTAAAAGGTGTAGATCCACCCTCGAATTCATCTACAGGTTCAATGTAATTGCAACTCATTCTTTGTACTTGAAATGCTGACTCTAATCCTAGTTTTCTACATGCGAGAAACTCAATCCCATGGGCACCAGAATCCATCCATTTAATGAAAAATACCTTGAATGTCTAATAAGTGCTATATACCCTCCCCCCTGTGGTTGCGATAAACGAATGAGAAATTAAAAGATCCCCTCGTTTAAAGCCTCATATTTAGGAAGCTTGGTGAGTCACTAAAGAAAAAGGGAATACAGGGGGACCCCCCCCCCACCCCGCGACCAAGGGCGGGGACTCTGGCCGGGACCCTGGGGGAGGGGCGTGGAGACCCCGGTCCGCGTCAGCTTCCAGCTGGTTCCTGCCGGTTCGAACCAGCCCCTCGCAGTCTCCGACCCGGTCAGCGCACTCACCATCTCCGCCCCGCTCCGGACTCTGCCGGAAGTCCTTCCCGCGGTCTCGCGGCCCTGCGACCTGGGCAGGTGAGAGCGATGCGGAATATTAACCTCGGGCTGCACGGGGTAGCGCACCAGCACCACTGCCGGCCGAGAACGACCCCCTACATGGGCTGGGAGCGTGCCCGCCCCCAGGCCCTGATTGGACGGTGTTCCGGGTCCCGCGCCCTGATTGGATAGAATTGGGATTCCCTGCACTCTGATTGGACGGTTCTCCAGGTAATCCCTCCCCATGGGGACTCTGATTGGGTAGTTTCCCGAGGCACGCATCCTGATTGCACAGCGCTTCGGGCACCACTTTTGGAGCCTCTGAGGATAGTGCTACAGGCCCAGGTGCCCCTGATTGGGCAATTTGAGTGTCTGCACCGACCCTGCCTGGGAGATGGGCGGGGGCAGGGATCACGTGGAAAAGCCGGGCGGAAACGTGGATTCTCAGCTTCTGCCCTGTCTTTGTCCGGTCTTCTACCCTGGGCGCGGAACTGCCTGCCCGGGATGTGGCCTCCGAGCAGAACTCGCCCCGGGCAGGTCGGACTTGGCGTCAGCCCGCAGCTCGACGGCCCCTCTTCGTCCTCCTTTCTGGTCTTGGATGTCCTGACCCAGTTTCCACGCGGAGCACCCCGTGTCTGGAGGCGGGACTGGACAGGACGCGGGAGACTGGTGACTTCCAGGGTCAGGGGTGGACTTGGGGCTTTAGGGACCACGACCTCTAGTATATCAGCACCTATACTGAAAATTGATATCATTGTGTCTGAGTTTTCTGGGAAACCGTATTTTTTCCACTTTGGTCTCGAAATCTGATTTTTTTTTCTTTAATGCACTTAGATCTGATTCTGGTTTGCTTCTATAAGATTTCATTTCTATCATTTTAGCGTATGATCAGGATTTTTCTTGTCAATGTTCCCATTTATATTCTTTGTCCTTCCCTCCGTTATTTTCTCTATTATTTTTCCTTTGTTTCGCCGCGCGGCTTGAAGGATATTAGTTCCTGGACCAGGAATGGAACCCATGCCCCCTGCAGTGGAAGCGCCCTGTCCTAACCACTGGACTGACAGGGAATCCCTTCCCGCCTTTATTTTGTTTAAAATCTGTGCGGAGGCACCCCTACTCCCCCAGCTTCTGTTGCCATAGGTCTGCAGGGGTCCAACACCACCCTCTCTCCATTCTGCAAATCTAATTCCATCAATTAAAAAATCAGTGACATTTTCCCTGTAAGAAAACATCCCCTCCTCTCTCTCTCCACAGTCGGACACCTCGTATTCTACTCCTTGGTCTCAGTGTAAAGGTCTGTCTCTCACGTGACCTTTTGAGGAGTCTCCCCGGAAGCATTATCTCTCCTTTTGTTAATTGCTCTAATAGGAGTCTCTCTTGCATTTATACTCCCCATTTTCTGTGAGTTTATTTGGTGCTTATTGTCTGTCTCCCCGACGTAATTTCAGCACTATTGGAAAGAAGTCTGTGGCCTTATTTCACAATCTTAGCTGCTAGAGACACTGCCATTATTATTATAATTACTAAATTTTCTCTGATCGATTTTAGGCAATGACTGCCGGGCCAGGCTGCGACTCATTGAAGGTGTTTGAGAGCAGGAAGTGAAGAGGAACTGATATCAGTAGGACTTCCGAATGAAAGGAACAACCAAACAAAACAAATAGTCTATTTTCACCTCAATTATTTATCATTGCTTTAATCTGTAATAAGGTCATGTCAGAATAGACAATGAGCCCTATAAAGGATAGGAATAAATATTGTGATTGGAGGTGATAGCATTGCTTTCTTGAGCAACTAAAGATGAAACAACTATAAAACTGTTAGAACTATTGGCAATTTACTAGTTACTGATTAAATATATATGATTTACATAATAAAATACATTATTGGACTAAAATTGCATTTTCTGGGAAACTATATATTAGATATTGCAGGATAGGCTTAATGCCATGTGCAGGATCCATATAAGAACACTTAAAAGTGTTTCCTGGGGCTTCCCTGGTGGCGAAGTGGTTGAGAGTCTGCCTGCCGATGCAGGGGACACGGGTTCGTGCCCCGGTCCGGGAAGATCCCACATGCCGCGGAGCGGCTAGGCCCGTGAGCCATGGCTGCTGAGCCTGTGTGTCTGGAGCCTGTGCTCCGCAACGGGAGAGGCCACAACAGTGAGAGGCCCGCGTACCGCAAAACAAAAACAAAAACAAAAACAAACAAACAAAAAAAAAGTGTTTCCTGATGAAGTGACAAAGGTGTCACCTTCATGGATATATAAATAACATTGTTGGATTGAAGACTCCTCAGTTCAAAGATGCAGGTTTCTCTAAACCTAGCCATAAAATTTAGAGAAATTTCCAACCAAATTTGCATCAAGAAGTACTTTATGCTTCATAATAAGATAATTATAAAAGAATTTCTGAAAGTAGTGCAAGGAGTAGGTAGGCAAATGTAAATGAAGAATGAGGAAGAACTTCTGATCAGATCACCAGTTAAAATAACAAATGAGTACAAATAATTGAAATGGCCCTCAGAAACAAGGAATTATCTGACTCAAAATAACAATAGTGCCATTGTTGAGAAATCTTGGAATGAACATATACGCCCTTGAGAGTCTATAAACAGACACAAGAATATAATAAAATACTGTATATGATGATTTATGGCAAGAGATGATTCAATCTCAGCCCTCTTTCTACTACATCCACATGGCAGTCCAGTGGTTAAGACTCCATGCTTCCTCTGCAGGGGCACGGGTTCTATCCCTGGTTGGGGAACTAAGATCCCACATGCCACAGGACATCTAAGCCTTTGTGCTCTAAAGCCCATGCACCGCAACTAGAGAGCTTGTGTGCCACGAGTACTGAGCTTGCATGCTCTGGAGCCCATGCGCCACAACTAGAGAGAAGCCCATGCTGCAACGAAGAGTCTGGGCGCTGCAATGAAAGATCCCGCATGCCACAAGGAAGGTCCCACGTGCCGCAACGAAGACCCAATGCTGCTTTAAAAAAAAAAAAAAACTAAAAGAAAACATCAGTAAGTATTTCTGTATACTTAGGGAGTGAAAGTCACGACATCCAAAGAAAAACTATAAATAGAATGATGACAAGATTTGAAAAAAATAAAAACGTCATAAATGATAAGATGAAAGATATAATAACTTGGAAATGTTTTCAATGCTGTCATAGCAAAAAATGCAATATCATTAATAATTTTTTTTTTTTTTGTGGCTGCATTGGATCTTCATTGCTGCGCAGGGGCCTCTCTGCATTTGGGGCGAGCGTGGGCCACTCTTCTTGCGGTGCACGGGCCTCTCATGGCGGTGGCTTTTGTTGCGGACCACGGGCTCTAGGCACACGGGCTGGCAGGCTCTACAGCACAGGCTCAATAGTCGTGGTGCACGGGCTTAGTTGCTCCGTGGCATGTAGGATCCTCCTGGGCCAGGGCTTGAACCCGTGTCCCCTACATTGGAAGGCGGACTCTTAACCACTGCACCACCAGAGAAACCCTAATTAATAGTTTTAAAAGCGCTTATAAATCAGAAGCAAAATGTTGAAGTCCAAGAAAAATGTGCAAAGCCTGTGCACAGAAACTTACAAAATCATAAATTACAAAATGCCCTATAAAAATAACGAAAACAGATTAGTTCCTCAGGCCCAGGATGGACTGTAGAAATAGATACACTTACTAACCACTAAAATTACCATTTTGGTTTCCTTGAGGCATATTGTTGGGGAAAGGTCAAAGAGATGCTTCTAGAACTGTTCCTTAAGATAGTAAGCCTGAAGCAACACCTCACTCATGGAGGAA
Source organism: Delphinapterus leucas (assembly GCF_059928025.1). Taxonomy (NCBI): domain Eukaryota; kingdom Metazoa; phylum Chordata; class Mammalia; order Artiodactyla; family Monodontidae; genus Delphinapterus; species Delphinapterus leucas. The sequence continues at coordinate 16,496,212 of NW_028322234.1, forward strand.
TTTCAGAAATTAGTATTGCCATCAATATACTGAGAGATACAGGGACTTTTTAAACTACCTTTTCTTTAATTTGAATGGTTGTTATAAAACTATGGAGGTTGAGTTTGGAATATCACAATCTTTTTTTTTAAGGTTTTTAATTTTATTGAAGTATAGTTGATTTACAATGTGTTAATTTCTGCTGTACAACAAAGTGATTCAGTTATATATATATACACACACACACACACACACATTCTTTTTCATATTCTTTTCCATTACGGTTCATCACAGGATGTTGAATACAGTTCCCTGTGCTAGACAGTAGGACCTTGTTTATTTTATCACTGCTACATTATTATTGACTAAAGTCCATGCAGGCTAGTGCTGGAGTTCCAACCTCAAAATACAACCATATGTATTTTAATTGGCAAACAACCTGATACCTTATGAACCACATACACCCAAATCTGGTCATATGACTTAAAACCTATTTGCAGCAGAACCATCTCATCATCCTTCTGGGCAACACCTTGGACTGTTGGGAGCTTCTAGATTCAGCCACCCATAACTGAGGCTTTAATTGTGCCAGTTAAGTCCAATGATGGCAGATTCAGAGAGGCTGCCATCACCCTTGCTAGCTGTGCCCCTTGATTTGAAAGGTATTTGCAAGTCAAGCTCCCAGACCCACAATTGCCATTGAATTCTGCAAGTGGCTCAGCCACTATGGCTCCTACCATAGAGCCACAAAAATTGGATGCACGTCAACCCAAATGGGTATCCCCTGGGAAAGGATATCCCAGTGCCATATCACCCTGGGCAACATGGCCCTAGAACCAAGCTCTCAGGAAGCTGCAGGATTCATCATTTTAAAAGAATGTTTATGGGATTTCTCTGGCGGTCCAGTGGTTAGGGCTCCATGCTTCCACTGCAGTTGACACGGGTTCGATCCCTGGTAGGGGAAGTAATATCCCACATGCCCCATGGTGCGGCCGAAAAAATAAAAGTATGTCTAATAAAAAACTAATCTATACTTAAAGAGAAACTTTATTCACAAAGATTGTTGCAACAGGGCTGAGGCTCGGATCTCAGCGATGTGTCAGCCTCTCCAGCCACAAAGAAAAGGGCTTTTCTCGTCTGTGTGAGGAAGGGAGGAGGAAAACTGGGCGAGTGAGGGCGGTGCGCGGACTGCGGGTCAGTGTGACTGGACTGGACAGGGCTCCGTGGGTGGCCTATTCTCTGGAGAAGCTGACCAAGGACTTGCTCTGAACCTCAGGGTTGCTCAGACGTGGGGGCGACCCAACGGTACCCCCCTCCTGTGGGGAGGGAGCCTGATGCTGTGGGGTAAGAAATGGGACACAGAGAACTTGGTCAAGCCCAGATATGCGGGCGGGTCAGGAGGGCGGTAGGTGTCAAAGGTCACACGTCAAACCCGGCCGGATCTTGCCTTACAGGCGAACGTTTCTTTGTTCTTAAAGAAAGGGCACAGACACATGGTGACCTTTGATCCCGGGTCGACAACTGACCCTGGAGGTCACCAGCCTCTCCCGGCCCATCTGGTCCAGTCCCGACTCTGGACAGGGGTCTCTCCGCGGGGAAACTGAGTCAGGACGTCCCGGTCCGGGTCCGTCTGCCCGGGAACAAGTTCTGCTGGGAGCCCACGGCCCCGGCCTCGAAAACCGCACTTCTGCCCGGCTTAGGGACCTGACCAACGTCCCAGCTTATCACTGAGGCCTTAGGGACTATAACACTGTCCAATCAAGGGAGAGGGGGGCGGGGCCCGGAAAATAATCAGAAGCGCTAGGGTGGAGCCCGTGAAACTGGGCGGAGGGACAGGGCGGGTCTGAACAACTGTCCAATCAGAACCCGGAAGCTTGTCCGCGCACTACACATTCAGAGTCCTCAATAGGGTGAGTGCCTGGAGTGCCGTCCAGTCAGAGCGCCCGTTCCCGGAGAACAATCCAATCAAGGACTGCGGGGGCCGGTTCTGGAGTCATTTTCTAAAGGTCGCCGGGGGTGGGTCACGGAGTAGCGTACACTCATAAGCCCCGGGGAGGGGGAGTGCTTGGAGCACCGCCCAATCAGAGGGCGGAAGCCCGGAGCTCCGTCCAATCAGGGTCGGGGGTGGGTGCCCTCTCAGCCCTCCCAGCCCTCCCAGCCCTCCCAGCCCTCCCAGCCCTCCCAGCTTTCCCAGCCCGCGCAGGCGTCGCTCTCGGCGCATCTCGGCGCGCCTGCGCACCTGCGGGGCGCGGACCCAGGTGTCCAGTGTCTGTGGCTGTCACCGGCCCAGATTGCAGGGCCGCGGGAGGACGCCCTGGACACCCACGACCTGGACGGAGATGGTGAGTGCGCGGGCCGGGGCCAGAGACCGGAAGGGGCTGATTAGGACCGCCTGGGAGCTGAGGCAGGCCCGGGTCTTCCGCGCCCGCTCCCCTGGATTCCGACCCGAGTCTCCCCCTCGGCCGCGGGGTGGGGTCCCGGCGTCCTGTCTTTCCCGTCCTCTCGTGGGGGGCGGGGGAGTCCCGACCTGAGTGTGCGTCCCTTGGGGGTCCCAGGGAGGACCAGGTGACCCGGGCAGTGGTCAGGGGCGGGGGTGAGGGAACGCGCCGTGACCTGACAGATAAAGTCAAACCCTTATTGGGTAAGGAGAGACTTTATTCCCGTTAAAAAACAAAATTCAACTGAGTACATTTTGAAGTTCTTACGTCTGTATGCAACAATTCATGAATCTGGCAGCTTCCCATCCAGCATATCTATAAGGGCGCTGCCAGGAGCTGTACGGAATGAAAGTCTTCCATAGGCAGAGGGAGCGGGACAAAGAAAGTAGCGAAAAGTGGATTGTCTGTGGCCAGGTTACTCTACGGAGGGCAGGGGTCTGTCAGGCAGATCACTTCACTGTGCTGACCAGGTAATTCTTGACTGACTGGTTTCAGATTCCGTTTCTGGGAGAGGCTGAAACTGTAATTAAGTCTCTGTTTGGTGATTTGGGACTTAGCATAACCGATTCCTTTTGGGGCTGTGGTCTTGTTTTTAATATTCCAAAGATTTGGAATAGGGACAGGGCTCGGATACCACAAATGTTCCAGGGTCTCAGACTAAACAGAAAAGGGCTATGGGTTAGGAGGGTGAGAGCAAGGCTGTTTGACAGAATGGGGCGTCCCTGTGGTCAGCGCATTCTCAGCCCGGGGTCGGGGAGGGGGGCCGGGGGGAGGGTTTGCTCTGCAGCACAGTGCTTCTCAGTGGGGGGCGGGGGGAGGGAGTGGTGACTCAAAGTCAGGGGCCTGTGGGTAGACAGGAGCCTAAGTAAAGTTTGGGTAAGAAATGGGTAATTGTGAACACTGGGTCAAGCCAGTGTCAAATAAAAATCCAAACTTCCTAAAGGCAGACTTTCATTCCAATGATTTCCTGCAGGGGAGAAGGGTCTGCTGCACGAGGCACAGGGGGCTTTGCAGGAAGGGGGATATCTGACCCCAAGATCTGCAAGCGTCTCAAGAGTTGGGCAAAGAGTTTCTTTTACACAGAGGCTTAAACAACACCAGGAGGGACCAGGTGTGATGCTCGGATAGCAGATCCCTGAGGCCAGCCTGTCCTTAGGGGTCTGTCGTCTGGCTGCGGTGAGGCCAGGTCAGGGGGAAGGAGAGGAGCTGAACCAAAGTTTGGCCAACAAGCATTTGTTCTGCTTGGTCAGTGGGGGGAACAGTTCCGCTAATCACTGATGAGGTGGAGATGGGGCTCTGAGGGGACTGTGTCTGGCCTTGTCCTGGATAAACAGGGGGCCTCCGTGTGAGTCTTATCTGAGTCAGGTGGGGCACGGGGGCGGTTTCTTGCAGCCTGCCGTTTTCCAGAAGAGCAAAGGGTGGGGGGGTCCTTTCACCTCCCATCGAAGTTTCCAGGAGCACATGGCTCAGGGAGGGTTCAGCATTGTCGCCTGACACCTGTGAGCTGCCTCCTCTGGGTCCAGCTCAGCACTAATAGCTTCCCCTGATCCAGCTTCCAGTTTCAGCAAGTGTAAAATTCTGCATTCTTTCTGCCTGGTTTCTTCTCCTTAGTGAGGGTAGTAAGCGTCTCAGGTCTTTGCCCGTTCCTGCTGACTTGTATTATTCTGGGCCTTTGGGCCTTAACCAGAGATGCCTCTGGGGAGAAGTGTCTCAGTATAGAAAATGTTTTCTCTTCCATTAGAATTTCAGGAAATGCAGGCAGTCCCACCCCTTCATGTGAAATGGGTGAACATACTGATTAAAAAGATTCATAGGAATCATAGTGACTCTTTCATGCAGGGTGCAGAGTTCTGACACTGTCTGATTCTTGTCTACTTCCTGTTATTAGCTGGTCAACAGGGATGAATGGAAATTCTGTGAAATGTGACCAGTGCTACTGAGACTTGCTCACTTCTGATTAGATGAGTTACAGCTTGTCATCATGAGGATATTAGTGAACTGATGCCTGTCTTCTGAAAGGGATGAGCAGTAACCAGTAGCTCAAACCATAAAAGTGCCCTAAAATTTCCCTCTCCTGCATTATCCATGAACACAGGAGGAAGCAGTGATCCTGCAGGTTCTCATTTACACACTGCTGGGGTCTTTGTCTCCTGTAAATGACCCACAGTGCTTGAAGTAGATGCATCACCTGGGGCAGGGACAAGCTGAGCCTCTGAGGGAGGTGAAGGGAGGTGCTCTGGGCCCTTGCTGCCACCCCTCCCCACACATGTGGCCTCCAGACTGTAGAACCACCACAGAAGGAGGTGTTTATGGCATGAGCATGGGGTAGGGGATCCACCTGCAGAAGGGCTGGGGGTGGTTTGTCAGCCGAGGTTTTGTTGTCCTCAGCTGTTTCCTGACCTTTGCTTTTGGCCTCATCCAAGGAGTTGGTGGATTGAGTGTGATGTGTGCACCCTGAGTGAGTCTGTGAAGGTCAGACGTGGGGAAGGCTCCTTGGGCTCAACTGCTGCTGAGAGGGTCGATGAATTAGAGAGTTTCTCTGGGTCAGAACTTCAACTTGAGCGTTTCCTCCTGGGTGAGAATTGAGACCCAGAGGAGGGGGCATTCCTACACTTAGGTGGAGCTCAGTCCTTCCCTCTGCCCTGGGGGTACCCATCCAGCTCGGATGGCTTTGACCTTCTGACTTGGGGTTTCCTTGTGCACCGTGGGCAGCAGGCTGCTGATCTGAGCGGCTCACACTTGGCTGCGCTTCCCTTTTGTTTCTTTGATGGAATCTTGTGTCATGTGACTCAGTGTGAGTACTAAAGACTTTTGTTCCGTTACTTGAAGGTGTAGATATTTATTCCCTTGGTCAGTTGGTAGCACTTCCCAGTGAGCGGTCCCCAGAATGCCGATCATCCTGGTCTTTTTGGCATTCTTTGCAGCTTTACACCTGTCCCTCATCACCAAGCAGCGTTTTGATTTTGCTTCTGCTGAATCTGCAATAAGTGAATATGACTCGTACCACACCAGTAATGGCACACTGGCACACTGTAGGATGCTTCTACATGGTTCTTGGCCCCAGTCTGTTTCACATGTGCTGGTTTCAGAGGAAGGGAGTCACCAGGTGGTATCCTCCATCCAGTTCTGTGGGGCTTGGGTTGTCTCATGGTTAGTTTTGATTTATCAGCAGTGCTATTATTTATACTCCTTGATTTTTGTCTCCAAATGCCAATGCAATATAAATTTTGTACATGTGGAAGAAAAAATGAAGGATTGTAGATTATGGATATTTTCAAAATACTAGGAAGTGTGGATGGAGGGCTGGAGTCTAGTGTTGATTCTACGCCATTTCCAGCACTTGGAGTATTACTGACCAGGGTTCTTGGACTTGAATCAACAGAAGTTGATAAGAGGCCAGACAAGAAATTCCAATCAAGGCTTTATTGGCGCTCCTGCGGCAGCAGGAGGGAGCGAAAACAAGCAACAGGTTTCCTTGCTCACTCTCTGAGGAGGGGGTGGGGATGAGCTGCGTTCTCTTATATTGGGTGGGGGTACTCTAGTCCAGCAGCTGTGCTGGAGGGGTGGCTTGTGTGGTGTGCCCACCCCCTTGGTGGTGCTGTGTGCCAGGTGCATGGGCAATACCCTGCTTTTGCTCCGGACTCCTCAGAAGTGGCAGCTGGATTTTTTGGTCTTTTTGTATCTTCTTGTTCCTAATTTGCCCCAAGCCTGCCGTGCAGTTTTTTTAGTCCCTTATAGTCTCTTTGTATCTTGTTGCTGGAGGAGATGGTTGTCCAGTTGCAGGCACTGCAGCAAAGCTTCCCAGGTTCCAGCCTGGCTCAGGAGTATCCAGCTCAATTTTGTCCATCATAATATGCGAAGTGGGATCTCCTTGTGATTGTATATTGGTTTCTACTGTTAACTATTGGGGTTGAGCACTTCTTATAAGTGGTGTTCGTCTTCTGTGAAATAGTTTTCAGTCATTTTCTCACCTGTAATTCATTTGTATATTTACTGATTTATTATACTTTCTTTACATACTCTGGACATTCAACCTTTTTCATTTCTCGGTATGGCAAATATGTTCTCTCAGATCGTGGTTCATCAGTTCTCTCTATTCTATTTGATGGACACGTCTTAACTTGAATAGACTTGACATTCTCCATCTTCCTTTGTAGCTTACTCTATTTTTCCTCCATAAGAAAACTCCCCTGATTGTCGAGTCATAATGCATTTTCCTGTAACTTCTCAATGTGTTCTACTTTCGTCTCTCATAGTTAAGCCCACAGTGAATTGGTTATTGCACATGCACTTATAAGGAAAAAGATTTCTTATTCCCCTGTAGATATCCAGTGGTCACTGCCCCATCAAAGTGTCATCACCTGGCCCCTGCCCAGCATCAAGTGCTCTGGCGTAGATCCACGTGCTGAAAACATGTGGGTCTGTTTCAATGTGTTGTGGTTTTTTTCCATTGGTGTCTTTGTCCATCCTTCTGTTAACACCATGCTGTCCTAATCACTGCAGCTTAAGAAGTTTCAGTGTCTGTTAGGGAAAATCCCACCACCTTGTTCTGTAGAAAGTCTTGGCTATTTTAGAAGTTTGTCCTCCATTTCAGTTTTTAAAAGTAGTTTTTATTAAGTTCACACAAAACAGAAAAAACCCCAGACCAAAACCCAAAGCAAACCTTCAATGGAATTGAATATCCAGTGGAATTTTCTTAAACCCTTGACCTGTTTGGGAGAAGCTGATGTCATGGTGACATCAAGTCCCCTTACTGAGAATGTGCCCATCTCTCCATTTATTTCATTTTACTGTGGGGTCGTTTGATAACATTTTGGACTTTATCCACAAATCAGCTTATATCCTTAGTTAGACATAATTTAGGACTTAAAGAAAATTAGTTTTGTAGCAATTAGTTTTAAAGATCTAATATTTAAATTTTTTACTTTTTTTTTTTTTTTTTTGGCCGTACCGTGCAACATGTGGGATCATAGTTCCCCAACCAGGGGTCGAACCCTCACCCCCTGCATTGGAAGCATGGAGTCTTAACCACTGGACTGCCATGGAAGTCTCGAAAATTTTTACTTTTCAATTGCTTGTTTCTAGTGATTCAAAATACACCAAGATTTATTTTTATGAGTTTGTATACTGGAAACTTACTAAAAATCTCATTCTGTGATTATTTTCGTATTCTTTTGGGGCGTGACATACACAAACATTTGAGCAATGAATAAAGGTAAATGTTTTCTTCTATTACAATATTTTTTTCCTGGTGAAACTTACTCTATTAGTGTCCCCTATTAACAGTTTTTTAAAATCAAGCATGTACTACAGGTCAGCATTAGAGGGATTTCTGTGTCTATTATTATTTAGAGATCAGGGTGATAAATACATTTGAATACTTGAAAAGATTCTATGAAAAGAAACAAAACTTGAAATGTGGTTTTATGACAAACCATTTAGAAGACCTCAGTTATTAAACAACTAAAAACACAGAACACAGATTTCCTTGGTGGTCCAGCAGTTAACACTCCGCGCTTCCAATGCTGGGGATGCGGGTTCAGTCCCTGGTCGGGGAACTAAGATCCCACATGCCACGCAGTGCAGCCAAAATAAATTAATTAATTAAAAGAAAAAATAATAATAAAAACACAGAACAGAAAATAAACAGGCATTTACCAACCTCATTGTCTCCAGCACATGACATGTGACATATTAAGGCATCTTTTGCTCCCATCCTGGTATATGCAGGTTAAGAGACAGGCTTTAAATAGGAACCAGCACTTCTGCTCAAATGCATTGGGAAGATTTGTTTTTTATATTCTCCCATTCCACACACACTGAAAGCTTTCGTGATGAAGCACATCTTGACCCAGAGCAACCCAGTGGTGTACACAGATATCTGTTTAGTAAAGAAGAGCAGTTCCCCATTGAACAGTAGGAAGGAAGGAAAAGAAGATTATGTAAAAAAGTTCCAAGACTGGTATTTCAGTTGCTCTCAAGAAATTTATGCTTCAGTGATAAGGAGAGAGACGAGATGAAGACTTGATTGACGATGAGATTCCATTAACATGGATCCTCCTGGGGAAGGATTGTTCATTGCTATTTTGCTGCATTGGGATGAGAGTTTGGAAATCACTTCATACGCCTTAAAAAACAAAAATCACATCCACTAGAATAAGATCATTTAACTTAATACTGATTATTTATTATTTCCCGTATTTGACCATTTTCAAAGCTCAACAGGCTCCATAAAGTACATAGAAGAGTGACCTGTTCACCTGTTTTTTTTTGTTTTTGTTGTTGTTGTTGTTTTTTGCGGTACGCGGGCCTCTCACTGTTGTGGCCTCTCCCCTTGCGGAGCACAGGCTCCGGACGCGCAGGCTCAGCGGCCATGGCTCACGGGCCTAGCCGCTCCGTGGCATGTGGGATCTTCCCAGACCAGGGCACGAACCCGCATCCCCTGCATTGGCAGGCGGACTCTCAACGACTGCGCCACCAGGGAAGCCCATGTTCACCTGTTATTAAGGCAGGTGTGTGAAAATAGTGTACTAGAACTACATCTTTCATGAACTGCCAGCTTGCAACATTTATTTATTTATTTGTTTGTTTGTTTGTTTATTTATTTATTTATGGCTGCATTGGGTCTTCGTTGCTGCGCACGGTCTTTCTCTAGTTGCGGCGAGCGGGAGCTACTCTTCATTGTGGTGCACGGGCTTCTCACTGCAGTGGCTTCTCTTGTTGAGGAGCATGGGCTCTAGGCACGTGGGCTTCAGTAGTTGTGGCTCACGGGCTCTAGAGAGTAGGCTCAGTAGTTGTGGCACATGGGCTTAGTTGCTCCGTGGCATGTGGGATCTTCCCGGACCATTGCGGTGGCTTCTCTTGTTGCAGAGCATGGGCTCTAGGTGCGCGGGCTTCAGGAGTTGTGGCACACGGGCTCAGCAGTTGTGACTTGCGGGCTCTAGAGAGCAAGCTCAGTAGTTGTGGCCCATGGGCTTAGCTGCTCCGCAGCATGTGGGATCTTCCCAGACCAGGGTTCGAACCCATGTCCCCTGCTTTGACAGGCAGATTCTTAAGCACTGCGCCACCAGGGAAGTCCCTCATGAAGCATTTTGAACCCAGTTTCCTTTTTTCTTTTAAAGATTTATTTATTACTTACTTATTTTATTTATTTTTGGCTGCGTCAGGTCTTAGTTGCGGCATGCGGGATCTTTTGTTGTGGCTCTCGGGCTCTTCGTTGTGGTGCTCGGGCTCCTCTCTAGTTGTGACGCACAGGCTCTAGGGCGCATGGGCTCTGTAGTTTGTGGCACGTGGGCTCTAGTTGAGGCGCATGAGCTTAGTAGTTGTGGCTCGTGTGCTCTAGAGTGCAGGCTCAGTAGTTGTGGCGCGTGGGCTTAGTTGCCCCGTGGCACGTGGGATCTTAGTTCCCTGGCCAGAGATTGAACCCGCGTCCCCTGCATTGTAAGGTGGATTCTTTACCATTGGACCACCAGGGAAAATCCCCCGTTTCCTTTTGAAAGGCTCTTTCCTTGCTTTCAAGTCTGAGGGCAAATCATCACATTTAGGGCCAGTTGTGTTTAAAGACTTACGAGATTATAGAAGATATATGTTGGTCTCTGCCCCTGGCTCCTGACACCCCTCTAACCTCCTGGGTCATAGAAGTGCCTTTTGTTCTAATGAGGTGACTCTGGGCTCATGGATGCCTCCTGGATGAGGTCAGGTCACTGGAAAGACAAGTCATAATAAGAAGCTTGGAACTCTCAGCCCCACCCCCCATTCTCTTAAGGAAGAAGGGCTGAAAATGGACTTAATGACCATTCCTGCCTCTGTGATGAAACCTCCACAAAATCCCAGTTGTTTGGAGTTCAGAGAGCTTTTGGGTTGGTGACCAGGGGTAGGTGTGGGGAGGGTGATGCCCAGAGAGGGCATGGAAGCTCCGTGCCGCTTCCCACATTCCTCACCCTACTTGTCCCTTCATCAGGATGTTCGTATGTATCCTTTATCGCATCCTTTATTAAACTGGTGAATGTGGGTAAGCGCTTCCCTGAGTTTTGTGAGCCACTCTGGCAAATTAATGGAACCCCAGGAGAAGGGGTCATGGGAACCTGTGATCTATAGCTGGTAGGTCAGAAGAAGCACAGGTGACAGCCTGGTCTTGAGACTGGTGTCTGAAGTGTGTGTGCGTTTGGGGGTTGGGGTTAGTCTTGAGGGACTGAGCCCTTAACCTGTGGGATCTCTCCAGGTAGAGTGTATCAGAACTGAGTGAAAGCATGGGAAACCCAGTTGGAGTCACAGAGAATTGCCTGGTGTGGGGAGAAACCGCCACACATTGGAGACCAGAAGTGTCTGAAGTGAAGTGTTCTCTGTGAAGGTAAAGAGACACACAGGGAAGAAACACACAGTAGGGAAAACTGATTTTTTTCCCCAGCACAGAAGAAGGAAAAACTACTTTTCCCTCTACGAGGTTTCACCACATCATCAACCCAGCCCTTCCCCAGGGAGGTTCTCCTTGCTGACTCCGTGTATCTGCCAGCTCTCGATTCTGGACTTTTGAAAGTGGTTCTTTTTGTCTTTTTTCTTGCTTGATGCAGCTGTAATAGGAGTTTCAACAAGGATGATAAGGCTTATGGATGGTGCAGGGTAATGGGCGGACTCTTCTCCAGGAATTGTCCTTGGCAGATACAGACAATACCTAGGTGGTGGCAGTTCCTAAATGAGCCTGGCTGACCTGCTCTGCTTTAAGCTGGCACGTGGAGGAGTCTGGGGCCATGTTTCTATTCAGGAAGCCTCTATTATTAAGGTAGCTTTGGGATCACCATTTTCACTCTGTTGTATTGAAAGGAGACCAGGGACTTCCCTGGTTGGCACAGTGGTTAAGAATCCACCTGCCAATGCAGGGGACACGGGTTCGGGCCCTGGTCCGGGAAGATCCCACATGCCATGGAGCAACTAAGCCTGTGGGCCACAACTACTGAGCCTGCGCTCTAGAGCCCGCGAGCCACAACTACTGAGCCCACATGCCACAATTACTGAAGCCCACACGCCTAGAGCCTGTGCTCCGCAACAAGAGAAGCCACTGCAGTGAGAAACCCGTGTACCACAATGAAGAGTAGCCCCCGCTCGCCACAACTAGAGGAAGCCCACACGCAGCAACAAAGACCCAACGCAGCCAAAAATAAATAAATAAAATAAATAAACTTACTAAAAAAAAAACAGAGTTACAGATGTAGAAAACAAACTTATGGTTACCAGGAGGTAAGGGGAGGGAGGGATAAATTGGGAGATTGGGGTTGACATATACACACTACTATAGATAAAATTAGCTAATAAGGGCCTACTGTATAGCACAGGGAACTCTACTCAGTCCTCTGTAATGGCCTATATGGGAAAAGAATCTTAAAAAAATAGAGTGGATATATGTTTATGTATAACTGATTCACTTTTCTGTACACCTGAAACTAACACAACAGTGTAAATCAACTATACTTCAATCAAAATTTTAAAAAGAGGGCTTCCCTGGTGGCGCAGTGGTTGAGAATCTGCCTGCCAATGTAGGGGACACGGGTTCGAGCCCTGGTCTGGGAAGATCCCACATGCCGCAGAGCAACTGGGCCCGTGAGCCACAACTACTGAGCCTGCGCGTCTGGGGCCTGTGCTCCGCAACAAGAGAGGCCGCGATAGTGAGAGGCCCGCACATCGTGATGAAGAGTGGCCCCCGCTCGCCGCAACTAGAGAAAGCCCTCACACAGAAACGAAGACCCAACACAGCCAAAAATAAATTAATTAAAAAAAAAATTTTTTTTAAAAAAATTTTTTTTCCCTTGTGACGAGAACTCTCAGGATTTACTCTGTTAGCTTTCATGTATAACATACAGCAGTGTTAATTATTATTAATCATGTTGTACATTACGTCCTAGTGCTTATTTAACTTGTAACTGGAAGTTTGTACCTTTTGACCACCTTATCCACTTTCCACTCCTCCAACCCCTTGCCTCTGGTAACCACAAATCTGATCTCTTTTTCTATGAGTTTCTTTGTTTCTTGAAGTATAATTGACCTACAGCACTGTTAGTTCCAGTGCACAAAATAGTGATTCACTATTTCTGTACATTACAAAATGATCACCACTGTAAGTCTAGTTACCAACTGTCACCATGCAAAGATATTATTATTGATTATATTCCCTACACTGTACATTTTATCCCAGTGACTTATTTATTTTATAACTTATAAAGGAAGTTTTTACCTTTTTAAAATTAAATTTATTTATTTATTTATTTTTGGCTGCATTGTGTCTTCGTTGTAGCGCGGGCTTTCTATAGTTGTGGTGAGTGGGGGCTACTCTTCGTTGCGGTGCGCAAGCTTCTCATTGTGGTGGCTTCTCTTGTTGCGGAGCATGGGCTCTAGGTGCGCGGGCTTCAGTAGTTGTGGCTTGTGGGCTCTAGAGTGCAGGCTCGGTTGTTGTGGCGCATGGGCTTAGTTGGTCCGAGGCATGTGGGATCTTCCCGGACCAGGGCTCGAACCCATGTCCCCTGCATTCGCAGGCAGATTCTTAACCACTGCGCCACCAGGGAAGCCTGGAAGCTGTTATTTCTTAATCTCCCTCAACTATTTCAGTCATCCTCTCAACCCCTTCCCCTCTGGCAAGTGCTATTTGTCTGTGCATCTCTGACTCTGTTTTGTTATCTTTGTGCGTTTGTTTTGTTTTTTAGATTCCACATATAAGTGAAATCATATGGTTTATGTCACAAATGGCAAGATGTCTTTATTTTTTATGGCTGAGTAATATTCCATTATATATATATATATATATATATATATATATATATCCATATCCATTCATCTATCAGTGGACACTTAGGTGGCTTCCATATCTTGGCTATTCTAAATAATGCTTCAATGAAAATAGAGGTACCTGTATCTTTTCAAATTTGTGCTTTTGTTTTCTTTGGAAAAATACCCAGAAGTGGAATTGCTGGATTGTGAGGTAGTTCTATTTTTAATTAAAAAAAATTTTTTATTGGAGTATAGTTGATTTGCAATGTTGTGTTAGTTTCAGGTATACAGAAAATGAATCAGTTATAAATATACATATGTCCACTTTTTAAAAAAGTTCTTTTCCCTTAGAGGCCATTACAGAGTATTGAGTAGAGTTCCCTGTACTATAGAGTATATTTTTAATTTTTTGAGGAAACTCGATACTGTTTTCCATAGCAGCTACATGAAGTTGCATGCCCACCAATAGTGCACAAGGGTTCCCTTTTCTCCACATCTTCACCAACATTTGTTACCTGTTTTCTTTTTTCTTTTTTCTTTTTTTTTTTGCGGTATGCGGGCCTCTCACTGTTGTGGCCTCTCCCGTTGCGGAGCACAGGCTCCAGACGCACAGGGTTAGCAGCCATGGCCCACGGGCCTAGCCACTCCGCAGCATGTGGGATCTTCCTGGACCTGGGCACGAACCTGTGTCCCCTGCATCGGCAGGCGGACTCTCAACCACTGTGCCACCAGGGAAGCCCCACTTGTTTTCTTTTTGAAAATAGCCATTCTGACAGGTGTGAGGTGATATCTCCTTGTGGTTTTGATGAGCATTTCTCTGATGATTAGTGATGTTGAGCACCTTTTCATGTGCCTTTGGGCCTTCTGTGTGTCTTCTTTGGAAAAATGGCTGTTAAGGTCCTCTGCTTATTTTTCAATTGAGTTGTTTGTTTTTGTCTGAGTTGTGTGAGTTCTTTATATGTTTTAGATATCAATTCCTTACTAGACATATCATTTGCAAATGATATGTCATTTTCCCAGTCAGTAGGTTGCCTTTTCATTTTATTGGTGGTTTCCTTCACTGTGCAAAAGCTTTTTAGTTTGATGTAGTCCCATTTGTTTATTTTTGCTTTTGTTTCCCTTGCCTGAGGAGACATATCCAAAAAATATTGCTAAGACCTGTCCAAGAGCATCAAGCCTATGTTTTCTTCTAGAAGCTTTATGACTTCAGGTCTTATATTTAAGACTTTAATCCATTTTGAGTTTGCTTTTGTGTATGGTGTGAGAAAGTAGTCCGGTTTTGTTTTTTTGCATGTAGCTGTCCAGTTTTCTACTTATTAAAGAGGCTATCTTCCCCCCCGCCCCCGTTGTATATTCTTGCCTCCTTTGTCATATATTAATTGACCAAATAAATGTGTGTTAATTTCTGGGCTTTCTATTCTGTTCCATTGATGTATGTGTCTGTTTTTGTGCCACTGCCATACTGTTTTCATTCCTGTAGCTTTGTTGTATAGTTTGAAATCAGAGACTATGATACCTCCAGCTTCATTCTGAAAATTGTTTTGGCTATTTGAGGTTTTTTGTGTTCCCATACAAATTTTGGAAGTGTTCATTCTAGTTCTGTGGGAAATGCCGTTTGTATTTTAATAGGGATTGCCTTGACTCTGTAGATTGCTTTCAGTAGTATGGTCATTTTAACAATATTTATTCTTCTAATCAATGAGAACAATAAATCTTTCCATTTCGTTGTGTCATCTTCAGTTTCATCAGTGTTTTATAGTTTTCTATGTACTGTTCTTTTACCTCCTCAGATTTATTCCCAGGTATTTTATTTTTTGATGCAGTTGTAAGTGGAATTATTCTTAATTTCTCTTTTTGATAGTTTGTTGTTAGTGTTTAGATACTGAACAGATTTCTGTATACTCATTTTATATCCTGCAACTTTACTGAATTCATTTAATCTAACAGTTTTTTTTGTGTGTGTGGCATCTTTAGGATATTTTCATATAGTATCATGTCATCTGCAAACAGTGACAGTTTTACTTCTTTCTTTCCAATTTGGATTCCTTTTATTTATTTTTATTGTCTGATTGCTGGGACTATGACTTCCAATACTGTGTTGATTAAAAGTGGCGAGAGTGGGCATCCTTGTCTTGTTCCTGATCTTCAAGGAAATGTTTTCAGCTTTTCACCATTGAATATGATATTGGCTCTAGGTTTGTCATATATACCTTTATTGTGTTGAGGTATGTTCCCTTTATACCCACTTTGTTGAGAGTTTTCATCATACACAGATGTTGAATTTTGTCAAAAGCTTCTTCTGAATCTACTGAGGTGATCATATGATTTTTAATCTTCAATTTGTTAATGAGTTCTATCACGTTGACTGATTTGCAGATGTGGAACTATCCTTGCATCTTTGGGATAAACCCCACTTGATCATAGTGAATGATCTTTTTAACGTATTGTTGATTTTTGTTTCCTAGTGTTTTGTTGAGGATTTTTGTGTCTATGTTCATTAGTGATATTGGCATGTAGTTTTCTTTTTGTGTGTAGTATCTTTCTGATTTTGGTATTAGGGTGATGCTGGCCTCATATAACGATCTGGGAAGCATTCCTCTTCAATTTGTTGGTATAGTTTGAAAAAGATAGGGATTAACTCTTCTTTAATTGTTTGGTAGAATTCATCTGTGAAGGTATCTGGTGCTGGACTTTCATTTGTCAGGAGGGTTTTTTTGTTTTTTGTTTTTTTTTTTTAAATTACTGATTCAATTTCATTACTAGTAACTGGTCCACTCATGTCTTATGTTTCTTTTTCTTTTCTTTTTTTAAAAAATATTTATTTGGCTGCCCCAGGTCTTAGTTGCAGCATGCAGGATCTTTGTTGTGGCATGTGGGATCTTTAGTTGCAGCATGTGGGATCTTTTAGTTGTGGCATGCAGGGTCTTTAGTTGCAGCATGTGGAATCTATTTCCCTGACCAGGGATTGAATCCAGGCCCCTTGCACTGGGATCAAGGACTCTTAGCCACTGGACTACCAGGGAAGTCCCTCTTATATTTCTTTCTGATTCAGTCTTGCAAGATTGCACATCTAGGAATTTATCCATTTTTTATTAGTGTGTAATTGTTTGGTGTAATCTCTTATGATCCTTAGTATTTCTGTAGTTTTGGTTATAATTTTTCCTCTTTCTTTTCTGATTTTATTTATTTGGGCTCTCTTTTTTTTTTCTTGATGAGTGGGCCAAAGGTTTATCAATTTTGTTTATCTTTTAAAAGAAGCAGCTCTTCATTTCATTGATCTTTTTCGTTGTTTTTCTTTAGTTTCTATTTCATTTATTTCTGCCCTGATCTTTATTATATCTTTCCTTTTACTAACTTTGGATTTTGGTTGTTATTCTTTTTCTAGTTTCTTTAGGTGTAAGGTTAGATTGTTTATTTGAGGTTTTTCTTGTTTCCTGAGGTAGGATGTGTCACCGTGGACTTCTCTCTTAGAACTGCTTTTGCTGCATCCCATAGATTTTTGAAACATTGTGTTTCTATTTTCACTTATCTCCAGGTATCTTTTTATTTCCTCTTTGATTTTTTCAATAAACCATTAGCTGTTTAATAGCATGTTGTTTACCCTCCACATTTTTGTGGGGTTTTTGCTGTTCTTTTCTTATATGTATATATATATAAGAATATATTTCTCATACTGTTGTGTTTGGGTAAGATGCTTGATATGATTTCATTCTTCTTAAATGTATTGAGACTCGTGGTCTAGCATGTGATGCATCCTGGAGAATGTACCATGTATACTTGAAAAGAATGTGTATTCTGCTGCTCTTGGATGGAATGTTTTATATATAAAAACTCTAGTGTGTGTGTGTGTGTGTGTGTGTGTGTGTGTAATTTAAAGTCCATCTGACCTAATGTGTTGTTTAAAGCCAGTGTTTCAGTACTGATTTTCTGTCTGGATGATCTGTCCATTGATGTATGTGGGGTGTTAAAGTCCCCTGCTATTGTGTTACTGTCAGTTTCATTGTTTATGTTTGTTAATATTTGCATCATATATTTAGGTGCTTCTATGTTGGGTGCATATATATTTACAAGTGTTATATCTTCTTGTTGGATCGATACTTTTTTCATTAAATAATGTCCTTCTTTGTCTCTTGTTACAATCTTTGTTTTAAAGTTTGTTTTGTCTAAGTATTGCTATTCCAGCTTTCTTTCTGTTTCCATTTGTTTGGAATCCCTTTTTCCATCTCCTCACTTTTAATCTGTGTATCTTTAGATCTGAAGTGAGTCCCTATGGGCAGCATATATATGGGTCTTGGTTTTGTATCCATTCAGCCACTTTGTGTCTTTTCTTTTTTTAATGATTTTTTTCTTTCTAACTGATATTTCTTCATTTAAAAAAAATGTAAAAATCTCACCAGAATGTGAGTCATTCTTTTTTGTTCATTTGTTAGTTTTTTTAAATTTTATTTTTTATACAGCAGGTTCTTATTAGTTATCTATTTTATACAAATCAGTGTATATAATTCAATCCCAGTTCATCTCACCATCACCCCCTGCCCAACACTTCCCCCCTTGGTGTCCATACGTTTGTTCTCTATTTGTTTCTCTATTTCTGCCTTGCAAACGGGTTCATCTGTACCATTTTTCTAGATTCGACATATATGTGTTAATATACGCTATTTGCTTTTCTGTTTCTGACTTACTTCACTCTGTATGACAGTCTCTAGGTCCGTCCATGTCTCCACAAATGACTCAATTTCGTTCCTTTTTATGGCTGAATAATATTCCATTGTATATATGTACCATATCTTCTGTATTCATTCATCTGTCAGTGGGCATTTAGGTTGCTTCCATGACCTGGCTATTGTAAATAGTGCTGCAGTGAACACTGGAGTGCATGTATATGCCCAGTAGTGGGATTGCTGGGTCATATGGTAATTCTTTTTTCAGTTTTTTAAGGAACCTCCATACTGTTCTCCATAATGGCTGTATCAATTTACATTCCCACCAACAGTGCAAGAAGCTTCCATTTTCTCCACACTCTCCCCAGCATTTGTTGTTCGTAGATTTTCTGATAATGTCCATTCTAACTGGTGTGAGGTGATACCTCATTGTAGTCTTGATTTGCATTTCTCTAATGATTAGTGATGTTGAGCATCTTTTCATGTGTTTGTTGGCCATCTGTATATCTTCTTTGGAGAAATGTCTATTTAGGTCTTTTGCCCATTTTTGGATTGGTTTGTTTGTTTTTCTGATATTGAGCTGCATGAGCTGCTTGTATATTTTGGAGATTAATCCTTTGTCAGTTGCTTCATTTGCAAATATTTTCTCCCATTCTGAGGGTTGTCTTTTCATCTTGTTTATGATTTCCTTTACTGTGCAAAAGCTTTGAAGTTTAATTAGGTCCCATTTGTTTATTTTTATTTCCATTTTCCTAGGAGGTGGGTCAAAAAGGATCTTGCTGAGATTTATGTCATAGAGTGTTCTGTCTATGTTTTCCTCTAAGAGTTTTATAGTGTCTGGCCTTATATTTAGGTCTCTAATCCCATTTTAAGTTTATTTTTGAGTTTGGCATTAGGGAGTGTTCTAATTTCATTCTTTTACATGTAGCTGTTCAGTTTTGCCAGTACCACTTATTGAAGAGGCTGTCTTTTCTCCATTGTATATTCTTGCCTCCTTTATCAAAGATAAGGTGACCATATGTGCATGGGTTTATCTCTGGGTTTTCTATCCTGTTCCATTGATCTGTATTTCTGTTTTGGTGCCAATACCATATTGTTTTGATTACTGTAGCTTTGTAGTATAGTCTGAAGTCAGGGAGTCTGATCCCTCCAGCTCTGTTTTTCTCCTTCAAGCTTGCTTTGGCTATTTGGGGTCTTTTGTGTCTCCATACAAATATTAAGATTTTTTTGTTCTAGTTCTGTAAAAATGCCATTGGTAATTTGATAGGGATTGAATTGAATCTGTAGATTGCTTTGAGTAGTATAGTGATTTTCACAGTACTGATTCTCCCAATCCAAGAACATGGTATATCTCTCCATCTGTTTGTGTCATCTTTGATTTCTTTCATCAGTGTTTTATAGTTTTCTGAGTACAGGTCTTTTACCTTCTTAGGTAGATTTATTTCTAGTTATTTTTTCTTTTTTTGCAGTGGTGAATGGGATTGTTTCCTTAATTTTTCTTTCCGATCTTTCATTGTTAGTGTATAGGAAAGCAAGAGATTTCTGTGCATTAATTTTGTATCCTACAACTTTACCAAATTCACTGATTAGCTCTAGTAGTTTTCTGGTGGCATCTTTAGGATTTTCTATGTATAGTATCATGTGATCTGTGAACAGTGACACTTGTACTTCTTCTTTTCCAATTTGAATTCCTTTTATTCCTTTTGGTTCTCTGATTGCCATGGCTAGGACTTCCAAAACTATGTTGAATAATAGTGGTGAGAGTGGGCAACCTTGTCTTGTTCCTGATCTTAGAGGAAATGCTTTCAGTTTTTCACCATTGAGGATGATGTTTACTGTGGGTTTGTCATATATGGCCTTTATTATGTTGAGGTAGGTTCCCTCTATGCCCATTTTCTGGAGAGTTTTTATTGTAAGTGGGTGTTGAATTCTGTCATAAGCTTTTTCTGCATCTATTGAGATGATCATATGGATTTTATTCTTCAATTTGTTAATATAGTGTATCACATTGATTGATTTGCATATATTGAAGAATACTTGCATCCCTGGGATAAATCCCACTTGATCATGATGTATGATCCTTTTAATGTGTTGTTGGACTCTGTTTGCTAGTATTTTCTTGAGGATTTTTGCATGTGTATTCATCAGTGATGTTGGTCTGTAATTTTCTTTTTGTGTAGTATCTCTGTCTGGTTTTGGTATCAGGGTGATGGCGGCCTTGTAGAATGAATTTGGGAGTGTTCCTTCCTCTGCAGTTTTTTGGAAGAGTTTGAGAACGATGGGTGTTAGCTCCTCTCTAAATGTTTGATAGAATTCACCTGTGAAGCCATCTGGTCCTGGACTTTTGTTTGTTGGAAGATATTTAATCACAGTTTCAATTTCATTACTTGTGATTTGTCTGTCATATTTTCTATTTCTTTTGGTTCAGTCTTGGAAGGTTATATCTTTCTAAGAATTTTTTTTTTTGGCTGTGTTGGGGCTTCGTTGCTGCATGTGGCCTTTCTCTAGTTGCGGCAAGCAGGGGCTACTCTTCATTGCGGTGCGCGGGCTTCTCATTGTGGTGGCTTCTCTCGTGGAGCAGGGCTCTAGGCCCACGGGCTTCAGTAGTTGCGGCATGCGGGCTCAGTAGTTGTGGCGCACGGGCTTAGTTGCTCTGCGGCATGTGGGATCTTCCCAGACCAGGGCTCAAACCCGTGTCCCCTGCATTGGCAGGAAGATTCTCGACCACTGCACCACTAGGGAAGCCCCTCTTTCTAAGAATTTGTCCATTTCTTCCAGGTTGTCCATTTTATTGTCATACACTTGCTTGTAGTAGTCTGTTATGATGCTTTGTGTTTCTGTGGTGTCTGTTGTAACTTCTTTTTCATTTCTAACTTTATTGATATGAATCCTCTCCCTCTTTTTCTTCATGAGTCTGGCTAAAGGTTTATCAATTTTGTTTATCTTCTCAAAGAACCAGCTTTTAGTTTTATTGATCTTTGCTATTGTTTTCTTTGTTTCTATTTCATTTATTTCTGTTCTTATTTTTAGGATTTCTTTCCTTCCACTAACTTTGCGTTTTGTTTGTTCTTTCTCTAGTTACTTTAGGTGTAAGGTTAGATTGTTTATTTGAGATTTTTCTTGTTCCTTGAGGTAGGATTGTATTGCTGTAAATTTCCTTCTTAGAATTACTTTTGCTGCATCCCATAGGTTTTGGATCATCATTTTTTCATTGTCATTTGTCTCTACCTATTTTTTGACTTCCTCTTTGATTTCTTCAGTGATCTCTTGGTTATTTAGTAGCGTATTGTTTTAGCTTCCATGTGTTTGTGTTTTTTACGGTTTTTTTTCCTGTAATTTATTTCTAATCTCATAGCTTTGTTGTTGGAAAAGATGCTTGATGACGACTTCAGTTTTGTTAAATTTACCAAGGCATGATTTGTGACCCAAGATGTGATCTGTCCTGGAGAATATTCCATGTGCACTTGAGAAGAAAGTGTAATCTGCTGTTTTCAGTTGGAATGTCCTATGATATCAATTAAATCTGTCTGGTCTGTTGTGTCATTTAAAGCTTGTGTTTCCTTATTAATTTTCTGTCTGGATGATTTGTCTATTGGTGTAAGTGAGGTGTTAATGTCCCCCCCTAATTTTGTGTTACTGTCGATTTCCTCTTTTATAGATGTTAGCATTTGCCTTATGTATTGAGGTGCTCCTATGTTGGCTGCATATATGTTTATAATTATTATATCTTCTTCTTGGATTGATCCCTTGATCATTATGTAGTGTCCCTCCTTGTCTCTTGTAACAGTCTTTATTTTAAAGTCTGTATTATTTGCTATGAGTATTGCTACTCCAGCTTTCTTTTGATTTCCATTTGCATGGAATATCTTTTTCTGCCCCCTCACTTTCAGTCTGTATGTGTCCCTAGTTCTGAAGTGTGTTTCTTATAGGCAACATATATATGGGTGTTGTTTTTGTATCTGTTCAGCCAATCTGTGTCTTTTGGTTGGAGCATTTAATCTATTCACATTTAAGGTACTTATCAATATGTATGTTCCTGTTACCATTTTCTTAATTATTTTGGGTTTGTTTTGTAGGTCCTTTTCTTCTCTTGTGTTTCCCACTTAAGAGAAGTTCTCTTAGCATTTGTTGTAGAGCTGGTTTGGTGGTGCTGAATTCTCTTAGCTTTTGGTTGTCTGTAAAGCTTTTGATTTCTCTGTCAAATCTGAATGAGATCCTTGCTGGGTAGAGTAATCTTGGTTGTAGGTTATTCCCTTTCATCACTTTAAATATGTCATGCCACTCCCTTCTGGCTTGTAGAGTTTCTGCTGAGAAATCAGCTGTTAACCTTACAGGAGTTCCCTCGTATGTTATTTGTCCTTTTTCTCTTGTTGCTTTTAATAACTTTTCTTTGTCCTTAATTTCTGTCAATTTGATTACTGTGTGTCTCAGTGTGTTTCTCTTTGGGTTTATCCTGCCTGGGACTCTCTGTGCTTCCTGGACTTGGGTGGGTATTTCCTTTCCCATGTTAGGGAAGATTTTGACTATAATCTCTTTAGATATTTTCTTGGGTCCTTTCTCTCTCTCTTTTCCTCCTGGGACCCCTTTAATGTGAATGTTGGTGCATTTAATGTTGTCCTAGAGGTTTCTGGCTGTCTTCATTTCTCTCTTCTTTAATCTGTTCCTCAGTAGTGATTCCATCATTCTGTCTTCCAGGTCACTTATCTGTTCTTCTGCCTTGGTTATTCTGCTATTGATTCGTTCTAGTGTATTTTTCATTTCAGTTATTGTATTGTTCATCTCTGTTTGTTCTTTAATTCTTCTAGGTCTTTGTTAAACATTTCTTGCATCTTCTCAATCTATGCCTCCATTCTTTTTCCGAGGTCCTGGATCATCTTCACTATCATTCTGAATTCTTCTTCTGGAAGGTTGCCTATCTCCGCTTCATTTAATTGTTTTTCTGGGCTTTTATCTTGTTCCTTCCTCTGGTACATAGTCCTCGGCCTTTTCATTTTGTCATTCTTTCTGTGAATGTGGTTTTCATTCCAAAGACTGCAGGATTATAGTTCTTCTTGCTTCTGCTGTCTGCCCTGTGGTGGATCCACTCTATGTCTTTTGATTGGAGCATTTAGTCCATTTACTTTAAAGTGATTATGGATAGGTGTGTACTTATTGCCATTTTGTTAATTGCTTTCTGGTTGTTTTTATAGCTTTTTTTTTTGTCCTTTATTCTTCTTTTGCTCTCTTGTGATTTTATGACTATCTTTAGTGTTATGTCTGGATTACTTTCTCTTTTGTGTGTATCTATTATAGATTTTTAGTTTGTGGTTACCATGAGGTTTATACATAGCAACCTTTCTATATACATGATTACCTTAAGTTCTAACAGCCCTGCATTTTTAGTCCTCCCACTTGTGTTTAATTTTTTAAACTTTATTTATTTATTTATTTTTGACTGCATTGGGTCTTCATTGCGGTGCACAGGCTTCTCATTGCCGTGCCTTCTCTTGTTTCAGAACACAGGCTCTAGGCACGCGGGCTGCAGTAGTTGTCACTCACAGGCTCTAGAGCACAGGCTCAGTAGTTGTGGTGCACCGGCTTAGTTGCTCTGTAGCATGTGGGATCTTCCGGTACCAGGACATGAACCCGTGTCCCCTGCATTGGCAGGTGGATTGTTAACCACTGCACCCCCAGGGAAGTCCTTTAATATTTTTTGTATCATATTTTACATATGTTGTTTTCTGTATTCCTTAACTACTTATTATGGATATAGATAAATTTACTAGTTTTGTCTTTTAACTTTCCTACTAGGTTTGTAAGTGGTTGATCTACTACCTTTACTTTATCTTTGACTTTACCAGTGCAACTTTTCCTTTCTGGTTTTTATATTTCTAGTTGTGGTCTTTTCCACTTAGAGAAGAACATCATGAAAAGGTGATGTTCTAACAGATACTTTTCCTGAGTCTATTGAGGTGATCATATGGTTTTTGTTCTTTGTTAATAAGATATTTGATACCAATGCTTTGTTTCTTTGAACCAAACTTTTTATTCCTGGGATAAATCCCTCTTGGTGATGGTGTTTAGTACTTTTTATATTTCTCTAGATTTGGATTGTGGATATTTTTGAGGAGTTTTTTTGTCTATATTTATATGGAATACTGCTCTGTAGATTTCTTTACATGTGATGTCTTTTTCTTGTCTTGGTATCAGGGTAATACAAGCCTCATAGAAGGGGTTGGGAAATGTCTCTCCACAATTCAATTTTGTATATGGATCACCAATTACTCATGCTATTGAGCCTCTTTTCATATGGTTATTGGCCATTTGTATATCTTCTTTGGAGAATTGTCTATTCACATTTATTGCCCCATTATTTAACTGTATTATTTGTCTTTTATATTCTTATCTTTTATTTTTTTATTGTTGTCATATGGGTTCTTAAAATATATTTCTGATACAAGCCTCTCATCAGGTGTGTGATTAGCAAACCCAGTTGCAACCCTAGTTGAAGTAACCTTGCCTTCTTTGTAGCTGATATTGTGGGGATTTGTTTTTCCTTCAGATTTTGAGACCATATTTTTTGTTTAAAAAATCTCTAATTTTTAATTTTGTCATTGTCTGTTTATATCATCAGCGCAGTGTGGTCCCATATTTCTTTTAAAAAAATTTTATTGATTTTTGGCTGTGTTGGGTCTTCATTGCTGCAGGCAGGCTTTCTCTAGTCGTGGTGAGCAGGGACTACTCTTTTTTGAGGTGTGTGGGCTTCTTATTGCAGTGGCTTCTCATTGCAGAGCGTGGGCTCTAGGTGCACAGGCTTCAGTAGTTGTAGCATGTGGACTCAGCATTTGTGGCACGTGGGACCTGGAGCACTCAGGCTTCAGTAGCTGAGGCACGTGGGCTCAGTAGTTGTAGCACACAGGTGCAGTAGTTGTGATGCATGGGCTTAGTTGCTCCGCGGCATGTGGGATCTTCTGGGACCAGGGCTCAAACCCGTGTGCCCTGCATTGGCAGTTAGATTCTTAACCACTGTGCCACCTGGCAAGTCCCCAATATTTCTCTAAAAATAATAATTAGGTTCTTTTTTCTCCCTGTTAAAGTCAACTTGACTCCATTACCATTAGATGCTTCAACAGCTCTTGTTTGTGGGGCCTGTTCCTTGAATTCCGAGCACTCTGTTATTTATTTGAGAGGCCCCGCTGGCTTGACAGATTCCTGAGGAACCAGGCCTTTTCTTACCCAGTGGATGTGCCAGGCCCTGGGCCCTGGACTGCCTGTATACCCCTAGTGTCCATCTCATCTTGGCCGGGGGGTCATATCTCTGCCTCTGTTGGATATGAGGGGGCTAGACCAGACTCCCTGCTGCTTTTGCCTTCAAGTTAAGTGTTATTCAGATCCAGCAGCACTGACGTTCTGTTTCCGGTTCTTGGAGGTGACAAGGTAGTAATAACTTTTGACCAAGCCAGGTATCCATTTCCATGTTATCTGAATGATGATTTCATTTTTCAGTCTTTATCATACCTTAGGATATACTCTTTCAGTAAAAACAATTCTTTCTAATTATGTGTGTGTGAGTATTTATCAAGTATTGCTGTTACACTTTGCTTCAGTTTCCAGCACTTAGCATCACTGAGTAAAATGCATTTGATTGGCTTGTATGTGTTCATTTCCCACAAGAGTGTAAGCTCAGGAGTTCTAGGAATTGAGTCCAGTTCCCGACTTTCGGCCTCCCCATCTTCCCACACACGGGGGTGAACAGGGAGCCTTGCTGACATAGAACCTGTGGCTGTTTCAGGACTCGGTGGTCTTTGAGGACGTGGCTGTGAACTTCACCGTGGAGGAGTGGGCTTTGCTGGACCTGGCTCAGAGGAAGCTCTACAGAGACGTGATGCTGGAGACCTTCAGGAACCTGGCCTCCGTGGGTGAGGATGGCTTCCTCCCTGCACTTAGTCTTTAGGGAACAAATATTTCTTACAATTGTCCTTTCTTATTAGGGACAAGGATGAGAACATGTTGGAAAAAAGAC
Source organism: Delphinapterus leucas (assembly GCF_059928025.1). Taxonomy (NCBI): domain Eukaryota; kingdom Metazoa; phylum Chordata; class Mammalia; order Artiodactyla; family Monodontidae; genus Delphinapterus; species Delphinapterus leucas. The sequence continues at coordinate 16,522,047 of NW_028322234.1, forward strand.
AAACACAGTCCAACCTTTCATGAAACCTACCTAGGGCCAGGTAGCTTTTCCATGAAAACAAAGTTTACTGTATTGATTGACTTTTTGTCACTCTTGATTAGAATCCTGAGGGTCCCGAATTTTATAAATGTGAGCATATTCTGCAGTGTCACCTAGAGCAGTGGGAGAAGCGTTATGGTTTTCACCCTGTGAAAGTTACACTGTGATCAGTATACATTTGACATGATAATTTTGCTGCAGTTAAACCCACACTTACCCATTGTCAGTGACTTGAGGACCAGAGAATTGGCCCATCTCATGGATGGCTTGTTGTCCTTCATCCTCCCCATGAGGAGCTTTTCTCCATGGGCAAGACAGCAGCCACACACCATCCGATCTCCCAGTGGCAGCTGGGTCAGTGGAGATAGGCTTTGTCTAGGGCCTCTGTGCTTGCGATCACCGGGAGGGCACACCTCTCAGGAGGAGAAGGTTCTGGATCAGGGAGTGATATTTGGAGGTATCTGTTAGAAATATGACTCTGTCTTTGAGAAGGTGATGTTTGTCATTAACCTGGCTTCCCTCTTGGAGTTTTCATCCATCCTTGCCCACTTGGGAAGTCTTTCTGTAGCTCCTCTTACAAAGGGAGCACTTGGGAGTGTGCATTTTACCCAGTTCCATCCTACTTTACTTTTCTGAAAATACTGATCTCGACATCAGTCTCCATTCTTTTTGAAGTACCTCTTAGTGAACAAGCTGCCACTTTGACTCATTTTTCGTACGATGGCCAAAGTTCCAAATAGCTAGGGTCCTCAGAGTTTTTCTTTGTTCCCATGTCCATTTTTCCTTATAAAATGTGTTTACATTTTTGGGTCAGTATATGGAAAGAAATCTGCATATGGTTTCTTTTCTTTCCTTTATCCCACCATTTCTTTCCCAAGGGTTTAGTTATGTTACCAACTGTTGCAGGTTCTTGCCCTCAAGTTAAAACCAGTGGATCAAGTCCTCAGTGGGATATTTTGGAGAATGAACTATGCAGTGAAAAGAAAATAGTAAGATGCACAAGAAATGATTCCTGTTCTGTTTTTGGAGAAAACTGGATATTTCATAACATCCGAGGTCACCAAACTCAGGAGAGGGATTTCAGGTGAGTGGCACAGCTACAGGGGAAGGTGGATCTCTGCAGACTGTTAGACTAACTTGAAACTAAAGAAAAGGTATAAACCTAGCTAAACAATTTTTTACTTAGAAAATTTTCACAAGAGAATACTTTCATAAATGTGAGGTATCTGAAACATAATTCAGTTGGAAACAACGACCAGGAAACCCTGTATGTAAGAAACACAGAACGTTATGGCTCTGTCTGAGCCCTCAGCCAGAGTATTAAGCTTGTTACATGTTGTCACAATGCAGACAGTGCCTACAACATACCCATTCCTTGAAAATGGCAAATACATAGTGAAAATAATAATGAACAACCATCAATAAATCATTAATGAAGAAATCAGTTATAATCATTAATCCCTAATACTGTTCTTCCCATTTTGAACAGAAATGGTTTGGTGGAGCATCTCTGCAAAGGTAATGAAGGTCATCAATGTGGAGAAACCCTGAACCAGATTACACATCTTACTGTGCATAAGGGTTATCCGACTGGAATTCAGCCCTATAAATGCACTAAGTGTGGAAAAGCCTTCAGGGATTGTTCTTACCAGAAGAATCAGCAAAGATCTCACCCTGGACACAAACCTTATCCCTGTGAAGAATGTGGGGAAGCCTGCATCTGTGTCTCGTGCCTAAATCCTCCTGGGGAAACACACCTTGTAGAGAAACCCGAAAAACATCAGGATGCTGGGAGAGGATCTAAGAGATATGTGAAGAGTGGCAGTAGTAAACAGTCTTTAGAGTGTAAGAAGTCTGGAAAAACTCTCACTTGTCCCTCATCCTTTAAGGGACGTGAGAGAGGTCACCATCGACAGAAAATCCATGTGTGTAAAGTATGTGGGAAATCCTTTATGTATTATTCCTACCTTGCACGGCATGTGAGAACTCACACTGGAGAGAAGCCCTGTGAATACAAGGAATGTGAGAAAACCTTCCGATATCCTGCATCCCTGGGAGGACATGTGACAATGCACACTGGAGAGAAACCTTACGTGTGTAAGGAATGTGGGAAAACCTTCAGTTGTCCCAAATACTTCAGAAGACATGTGAAAACACACAGTGGCATGAAACCCTATGAATGTATGGAATGCGGCAAAGCCTACAGTTGCTCCTCATCCCTTCGAGAACACGTGCGAACACACAGCGAAGAGAAACCCTATGAATGTCAGCACTGTGGGAAAGCCTTCAGGCATCAGTGATATTTTAAAAAGCATGTGAGAATGCACAGCGGAGTGAAACCCTATGAATGTATGGAATGTGGGAAAGCCTACAGTTGTTCCACATCCCTCCGGGAGCATGAGAGAACGCACACTGGGGAGAGGCCCTTCGAATGCCAGCACTGCAGGAAAGCCTTCACTCGCCATGCCTCCCTTCGAGGACACATGAGAACGCACAGTGGGGAGAGAGCCTACAGATGTACACAGTGTGGGAAAGCTTTCTGTTGGCCCTCGTCCTTACGAAAGCACGTAAGAATGCACAGTGAGGAGAAGCCCTATGAATGTCAGCAATGTGGGAAAGCCTTCTGGTACCCCGCAAACCTGCGAGGACACATGAGGCTACATGCTGGGGAGAAACTCTGAATCCAAGGACCATGGGAGAGACTTCATTGTCTCTTCAAACTTGTAATGTGAGCAGCACACTGTAGAGAAAACTTATGAAAGGGAAAACGTGGGAAAACCTTCAGCACTTCACTTACTTTGTACATGAAAACTCAGAGCGCAATAGAAATCTTTTAACAGAGATAAATATGGTTTTGCCTTGGTAAGTGCCTCATCCTGAATAGGGATCCCAGTGTATTAATTTCTAGCTCATATTGCTGATCTGAATACTTAAGATAATAACTATCTCTCTATGTCTACGTCATCTGTACTACTTATATTTTGCTATCTCCAGCTTTAAATAATCATACAGTCATATAAAGCTTGCCTCATTTCCATCACAGTGTCTTTTTTTTTTGGCTGCCCTGCTCAGCCTGTGGGATCTTAGTTCCCTGACCAGGGATCAAACACATGCCCCCTGCAGTAGAAGCACAGAGTCCTAACCACTGGACTGCCAGGGAATTCCCATTATGATGTCTTTTGAACCCAGGGGTGATAAATGGTTTTCAGTTTTTGGTTTTTTTTCATGTGTAACTTGGTATAGTTTTTAGGTGAAAAGCTTTTGATTCTTACTTTGCATTATCTTCCTAATATGTGATCATGATATGAGGTCTGTATAGTTGAAATGTCTTTCCTGGTCCACTGTTACAGATACTGGAATTTTCTGACTCAATATTTACCCTCCCCTTGCACCTTCATTACTGAAAGGTGTGTCTTCCAAGTTGTTTGTTGCTAGCAGATACCATATCTTTGTTTCTCACAGAAATTAGTAATTGTAGAAGGTCTTGGAAAATAACATTCTCATCTGATTATGTTTGTAATTTGGCCTCTGTTCATGTCCATGATCTTGGTTGGAAATCGGACATGATAATTGAGTTAAGAAGTGCAACTTGCTGGCATGAAGATGAAAGCTCCTGTCCAGACGGTTCTACTGAATTGTGTTGTCAGCTTGGGTAAGGTGGGAAACTGTATATCCAGAGTCCTTCTGTTAGTGGTTCTGAGTTAAAGTTCTTAAGATGAGGAAGAAGCATGAGGTCTGGAAAGCAGAAGTGTGGAAACCATGATTCTCAGGCTTCTGTACCATCAGGAGACAGAGATGCATGGCAACCTGGTGAGCCTGAGTTCCAGCACCGTTTTTTGACTTCTGGCTCTGCCCATGTGGAGCAGTCCCAATCAGACATGTTTGATGAACCCAACCCTGTGGATTTCTGGCTACAGAATCTGATCCATGATGGGGGTTTATAGAGGTTACGTGTGGAAGCCAGGACCCCTAGAAAATGGAAGAGAAAAAGTTGGCATCTGGTTTGATTACTTACTTGATTGACCTGGCTGGTGATCACGAGCTTCTACCTGGTTGCCCCAGAAGCCCCTGTGCACTGGTCTGTCTGTATATGGTGGTTCCAAACCCTGGGAGGAATGATTTCTTCACTGGTGCCTTCCAAATCTCATATGAGTTAAGCTGTTGGTGAATTGTAACCTGGAATCGTAAAGACGGGGATCCTGGGAAACATACCTCCCAGCCTTACCCTCAGTGAAACAACAATTCAGCAGAAACATATCTACCTTTAGATTTCATTGACCTTTCACAGTAGTACCAAGAAGTGTAGCACAATGGGGACGAGAGGGATATGGAGATGGAAGTTTCATTCATTCATTTATTCCAGGGAATATTATAGCGGAAGAGTAAACTAACTATTTCAGATAACACTGGAAGTTGATACCTAAATGGATTATTAAAATATATACAAATGTATGGGACTTCCCTGCTGGTCCAGTGGTTAAGACTTCACGCTCCCAATGCAACGGGCACGGGCTCGATCCCTGGTCAGGGAACTAAGATCCCTCGTGCCACACGGCACAGCCCCCCACATAAAATACATATACATATACTGACTTAAGTAGTGTGTCCTCCCCTGCCCCACCACCGATTTCATGTCCACCTGGAATCACTGACACAACCTGATTTGGAATAAGGTCTTTGCAGATGTAATCAGGATGTGGTCATATTGGATTGGTGTTGGTCCTAATCCAATGATGTGTATCCTTATAAAAAGAGGGAAATTTGGGCACAGAGACCTGCACAGGAGACAGACATGTCTTCACCATGTAAAGACAGAGAAGAGATTGGTGTGATCTCTGTACAAGCCAAGTCATGCGAAGGATTGTTGGCAACCTCCAGAAGCTAGAAGATATGCCTAGAACAGGTTCCTCCTCAGAGCCTCCAGAAGTAGCCAGCCCTGCTGATCACTTCATTTCATACGGCCAGCCTCCTAAACTGTGAGAAAATAAGTTTCTGTTGTTTAAACCACCATGTCTCCGGTGCTTTGTTAGGGCAGCCCAAGCAGACTAATGTAGTTCCTAAGGAGGGTGTGGGCCTTGGATATTTGAAGGACAGCCAGAGGCCAGTGTTTCTGGAGCAGAGTGAGCTGGTGGCAAGAACAGCAGAGGTGAGAGGAGAGCAATGGCGGTGGGTAGGCACATCATGTCCTGATGCACTGACCTGCTGTGGTGCACTGACATTGGCCATGAGTGACATAGAGCCTAAAAGTGAGATGAGGCGGCTTTACAAAGTTCCTGTGTTACCTTGAGAATAGACTCTAGGATGTTGTCACTTAAGGTGGTGGATCAGATGGGGTTGGTAGCAGTGACAATGATGTGCCAGGTTAGAGCCCGGATGTAATTTGAAGTAAGAGCCATCAGAATTTCTTGATGGCTTGAAGGTGGGGTGAGAGGAAGATTCAAGAGTGGCTCTATTATTTTGTGCAGGAAAAACTGGCATGATGGTATTGCCATTAACTGACATGTAGGTCGTGGGCAATGGAGAAGAATATTGGTGGAGTGTAAGGAGTTGAACTTGGAGTGTGCTGAGATGAAGATGAGATCAGGGCATACTAAGGCAGAAGATAAACTTATGAGAATTTTATTAGATTTTATTACAATTTAAAAAATATTTTAGGGACTTCCCTGGCGGTCCAGTGCTTAAGACTGAGCTTCTACTGCAAGGGGGTGTGGGTTCGATCCCTGGTCTGGGAACTAAGATCCCACATGCCCCGTGGTGTGGCCAAAAAATAAAAGTAAAAATAAATTAAAAAAAATAAAAACATATTGTAAGAGAATGTTATTACAAACATTGGTCCCAATGGCAAAAATGTGGGGGGAAAAAGCTCCTAACAGTTGAATCATTACATGAAAATGGTATAGTCCTACAAGCATAAAAATAGATTAATAAAAGTGCATAAATTACCAAGCTGTGGACGGCAAAACATTTTTGAATAAAAGACACTTGATAGGGACCTCCCTGGTGGTCCAGTGGTTAAGAATCCACCTTCCAATGCAGGGGACACGGGTTCGATCCCTGGTTGGGGAACTAAGATCCCACATGCCAAGGGGCAGCTAAGTCCGAATGCCACATCTAGAGAAGCCCTTGCGCCATAATGATGACCCAGCACAGCTAAAATTAAAAAATAAATAAAATTTAAAAAGTGGACTGTTAAAGCTGATATTTAAAAAAAAAAGACACGATATAAAATGATACATACCATTTGACTCTATTTACATGCAATATAAAACAGGAAAAATTGTTGATGAAACTAAAAGTAAATGAAAGGAAATGATTTTTAAAAGTTTGGGATATTGGTAACTGTGAGAGGGCAGGGTGGGGCTTCTGATGGGGCATAAACCCAAGTGGGATGTGGGGGGTGTGACAGCAGCCTCCCTGTCTTGTATGGATTATGACATCATGTGTTAAAAAAAAAGGAGACATCGGGCCCAAAATGTAGTCACTTGTGCTGAATCCCATGTCAGCAAGCCAAAACTTACTACCTAGCCAAATTGCACTTTCAGTCTTTCCCAGGAGTGTGACCTTTAACCAGTCGATCTGGGTTTTCCTGCTCAGCACTAGTGAGGTAATCCCCTTGATAGGCCCCCTCCATCCCCCTTAGGAGGGCGGCATTGCCTGAAACCATGCATTCTTTGCTAATAATTTCCTTTCCACTTTTGAAAACCTTTCCTATTCTGAAGCTCAGTGGTGCGCCTTTCTACTTACCAGATGGGACACTGCCCAGTTCATCAATTGTTCAATAAAGCCAATTTGATCTTTAAATTTACTCAGTGAATTTTTGCTATTTAACAGATTTGGTGGCAGCAGTGGGATCAAAGGACTTTCCAACGGTATTCAGAGATGACCAGAAACAGAGGCATGGGGGACTTCCCTGGTGGTCCAGTGGTTAAGACTCTGCACTTCCACCGCAGGGGGCACAGGTTCATCCCAGGGAACTGAGATCCCACATGCCGTGTGCCATGCAGCACAGCCAAAAAATAATTAATTTAAAAAAACACACACACAGCCATCGTACCAGCAAACCTTTTTTCGAGTTCACTGTCTTTCTCACCATTTCTGAGGGTTGTGGATAAGTTCCTCTCATTTCTGAGCTCTGCTGTCTGTTGTACTCCCAATCGAATTGACTTTCCAGTCAAGGGTTTAGTGGGTCAGCTTGAGCTGGAAGATGGTTCCATCCAGAACCCTAGTCCCTAGTTCTTAGTTCAGTCTGCAATCTCCTGCTTGTTTGGAATCCCTTTCACAAGTTGCACCCTGCATTTCCCCTTTACTGGGGTTGCTGTTACAGTCCTTTCCCCAGTTCCAGTCTATTGACCCCATTTGCTGGAGTCTCCTTATTTAGTCCATGCTGGGATTTTTTTTAAAATTTGGCCATGCCCTGAGGCATGCTGGATCCTAGTTCCTGACCAGGGATTGGACCTGTGCCCCCTGCAGTGAAAGTGCAGGGTCCTAACCATTGGACTGCCAGGGAAGTCCCCCATGCTGGGAGTTACCTGTGGTGTACATGGACTTCTGCAGCAGTGTGTCTTGGTTGCTGCTGGTTTGTTTTGGTGAACATGTTTATCTTGTTTTGTATAGATAAAGGCTACTGCTAACATGGATCTCAGAAACCAAAAAGCCACAAAACTTGGTGGTCACAGATCAAGAATTTAAGAACTGTTAGAACACTTGCCACCTAACTCAAAGACTCCCATGTTGGGATAAGTTGGTCACAGAATGGGTTGGAATGGTACAAGGTCCCTTGCCAAACTCAAGAAAATTTCTATGCAGTGTAGTACATTGTAAACTACCACAGTTTCCAACTGAGTGGCATGTCCCTTTTAGGTATTAGTTTGACTCCAAGTGACCGAAAGTATAAGAAATAAATAGAGGGAGGGAGGGAGGGAGGAAAGAAAGGTACATACATACATAAATAAATAAGATCCTTAAATCCACATGGTTAATAAGCATGCCACCTTCCAGTACACCTGTTAGGAATTGTGGTCCCAGAAGCTATAAATATCTGTAAAAATGGCAAAATCTTACTGACAACAACCTACAAATTTTGTGTCTTGAGAACATGGCTTGGGAGCCCCAAAATATGGCCAAACAGAAATGTATATTAATCTCCATTTGCAGCTAGGGTCCTACCAAACTGCTGCCATTCCTCAGGGAAATTAAAACCTAGCGTTACAATGGTTGTTATAAGGAATATTCCAATTAGATAAGATCATTTAAGAAGTGCACTTGGGCTTCCCTGGTGGCGCAGTGGTTGAGAGTCCGCCTGCCGATGCAGGGGACACGGGTTCATGCCCCGGTCCGGGAAGATCCCACATGCCGCGGAGCAGCTGGGCCCATGAGCCATGGCCGCTGGGCCTGCGTGTCTGGACCCCGTGCTCCGCAACGGGAGAGGCCACGACGGTGAGAGGCCGCGTACTGCAAAAAAAAAAGAAGTGCACTTAATAAAAATTTTTTAAATAATAAAAAATTTTAAGAATTAAAAACAAAGTGCACTTAAAAGTGAGGGCTTCCATGTGAAACAAACAGAATGGGATTAATTGGCATGTAGGGGCCTCCAAAAGTCAAAAAAATTTTTCTTAAAAATTCATTACAAAAGGCTAATAGAAAATTAAAGCTACAAGAGGTACCTAAAACAAAAGAACTCGTAAAGACAACACTGAACATAGTGGTTATTTTGACAAAACATGTCCACCTTTTATAGTCTCTTATTATCACGAGCAGACCACTAGAAAAAAAAATTCGTTCTTTTAACAGAACCAATTTTTACTTTTGCACTAACTTACTTGTCATATTAAAACTTGTTCACCTAAATTTATTCCAATTTTAGCCAGTCCTGATGACTCAAAAAAATCCTTTCTAAAGATTCCTTTTTTTCACAAAACTTTTACAACTTTCTATGTCTATTTTACCTGTCCTTTGTTTTCTTTCCCATTTAGAAATAAGTAGCTTTAGGACAAAGTCACTTCATTTTCCCTTAATAAAATGCATTCCCATTCCTTATACATTTTTCTTTTAATTTTCTTGCATACAAGGATGTCTTCCTTATTAATCTTAGTAGTTTTAGAGACCTTAATTTATAATGAAACTAAGAAGTAAGCAATTGTGAACTGTTTGTTATACCAATATTTCTTTTCCAATTCAGTAAAAAGTATCTTATTAATAGATCCAAATATCTTTTGTTTTCTGTAATAAGGCAAAAGTAGGTAAACTTAGACTTGTTTAGTATTGAATAACTAGTGTTTCAGTATTTTATCTTACTCAGAAAAGACGTAGACATTCAATGAATTCCCATCATTCAATTTAACGTAGCAAACTCTAAGGGTGTAAATTACCCCCTCAAAATTGGTAAGCTATTCTAAATAGATCTAGCATAAAACAATTATCACTTAAAACTTCATGTAGGGAAAATGGCGGACTAGGAAGACGCGGAATTCGCGTATCTGCACAACTAGGGCACCTACCAGGCACCAGTGGGGGACCACAGACACCTAAGGGGATGGGAGGAACCCCCAGCGACTGGTTGTTTCAATTATATTTTTATTTTACTTAATATATTTTTCATCTTTCTAATTTTATTTTGTTCTTTGATATTGTACTGCTTCCTTTTTTCTTTCTTTCTTTTTTTTTTTTTTTTGCCACACCACGCAGCTTGCAGGGACCTTGGTCCCCAGGCCGGAGGTCAGGCCCGAGCTCCTGTGGTGGGAGCTCCGAGTCCAAACCGCTGGACTAACAGAGAACCTCAGACCCCAGGGAATATTAATCGGAGTGAGGCCTCCCGGAGGTCCTCATCTCAGCACCAACACCTGGCTCTATCCAACTGCCTGCAAACTCCAGTGCTGAACGCCTCAGGCCAAACAACCAGTAAGACAGGAATACAGGCACTAGCAACACAAGAAACAAATAGATAAACTGGACCTTATCAAAAGTAAAATCTTTTGTGCATCCAAGGACACTATCAAGAGAGTGAAAAGACACCCCACAGAATGGGAGAACATATTGGGAATCATACATGCGATAAGGTTTTATTATCCAGAACACATTAAACAGCCATCAATAATAAAAATGCAAACAACCCAGTTAAAAAATGGGAAAGAAGTTGAATAGACTTTTGTCCAAGAGTGATAAACAAATGGCCAATAAACAGATGAAAATTTTCTCCACGTCGCTAATCATCAGGAAAATGCATGTCAAAACCACATGAGATAACCACTTTGCACCTACTAGGATGGCTAGAATCATGGCCAGAAGTGTTGTCGAGGAGAAAAGCAGCGCGGCGGCTCTAGCGGCAGTAGCAGTAGCGCCGGGTCCAGAGAGTGGAGGTGCTCCTAGAGCAGCGGCAGTTCTGACTACAGCGCGGGGACGAGTCCGGTTCGTGTTCGTCCGCGGAGATCTCTCTCATCTCGCTCGGCTGCGGGAAATCGGGCTGAAGCGACTGAGTCTGCGATGGAGAGAGAAAAGGAACAAATCCGTAAACTCTTTATTGGTGGCCTGAGCTTTGAAACTACAGAAGAAAGTTTGAAGAACTACTGCGAACAATGGGGGAAAACTTACAGATTGTGTGGTAATGAGGGATCCTGCAAGCAAAAGATCATGAGGATTTGGTTTTGTAACTTTTTCATCCATGGCTGAGATCGATGCTGCCATGGCTGCCAGACCTAGTTCAACTGATGGGAGAGCGGTTGAGCCAAAACATGCTGTTTGCAAAGGAGGAATCTGGGAAGCCAGGGGCTCATGTCACTGTGAAGAAGCTATTTGTAGGTGGAATTAAAGAAGATGCTGAGGAACATTATCTTAGAGATTACTTTGAGGCATACGGACAAATTGATACCATTGAGATAATTACTGATAGGCAGTCTGGAAGGAAAAGAGGCTTTGGGTTTGTTACTTTTGATGAGCATGATCCTGTGGATAAGACTGTGTTGCAGAAATACCATACCATCAATGGTCATAATGCAGAAGTAAGAAAGGCTTTGTCTAGACAAGAAATGCAGGAAGTCCAAAGTTCTAGAAGTGGAAGAGGAGACCACTTTGGTTTGGAGATTCTCACGGTGCTGGTGGCAATTTTGGACCAGGACCAGGACCAGGAAGTAACTTAAGAGGAGGACCTGATGGATATGGAAGTGGTCCTGGATTTAGAGATGGGTATCCTGGGCGTGGAGGAGGGCCTGGAGGTGGCAATTTTGGAGGTGGCCCAGGTTATGGAGGAGGAGGATATGGTAGTAGAGGTTCTGGATCTGGCAACCAGGGTGGGAGCTCCTGGGGTGGTTATGGCATCTATGGAGGAAGAAATTGTGGAAGTGGAAATGGCAATGATTTTGGAAATTATAACCAGCAACCTTCTAACTACGGTCCAATGGAGTGGAAACTTTGGTGGTAGCAGGAACATGGGGGGGACCATATGGTGAAGGAAACTATGGTCCAGGAAGCAGTGAAGGAAGTGGGGGTTATGGAGGGAGAAGCCGATATTGATCTTCTTCCTATTTACCATGGGCTTCACCGTATAAATATGAGAGGATGAGAGCCCAGAGGTAACAGAACAGCTTCAGGTTATGGAAATAACAATGTTAAGGAAACTCTTATCTCAGTCATGCATAAATATGCAGTAATATGGCAGAAGACACCAGAGCAGATGCAGAGAGCCATTCTGTGAATGGATTGGATTATTTAATAACATTACTGTGGAGGAAGGATTGTAAAAAAAAAAAAAAAGTGCCTTTGAGACAGTTTATTAGCTTTTTTTTTTTGTGGGCCTCTCACTGTTGTGGCCTCTCCCGTTGCGGAGCACAGGCTCTGGACGCGCAGGCTCAGCGGCCATGGCTCACGGGCCCAGCCGCTCCGCGGCATGTGGGATCCTCCCAGACCGGGGCATGAACCCACGTCCCCTGCATCGGCAGGGGGACTCTCAACCACTGTGCCACCAGGGAAGCCCTCTTAGCTTTTTATTTGTTGTTTCTTTCTAGCGGTCTTTGTAAGTGTAGAAGCATTCCTTCTTTGATAATGTTAAATTTGTAAGTTTCAGGTGACATGTAAAAGCTTTTTTAAGATTTTTCTCAAAGTTTTGAAACGCTATTAGCCAGGATCATGGTGTAATAAGACATAACATTTTTTCTTTAAAAAAATTTAAGTGTGTCTGTAGAGTTAAGAAGCTGTTGTACATTTATGATTTAATAAAATAATTCTAAAGGAAAAAAAAAGAAGTGTTGTCAAGGATATGGAGAAATTAGAACACTGTACACTGCTGGTGGGAATGTAAAATGGTGCAGGCACTGTGGGTAAGAGCTTGGTGGTTCCTCAAAAAGTTAAACATGAAATTAACCCTGTGAGCCAACATTTCCACTCCTGCCTATACTGAAACAGATGCTCAAATATGTGTACGTGAATGCTGGTTGCAGCACTATTCACAATAGCCAAAAGGTGGAAATGTCCCGAATGTCCATCAGTGGCTGAATGGATAAACTAAGTGTAACCTGTACATAGGATGAGAATAATAGTCATAAAAAGTAAGGGAAAGGCTTCCCTGGTGGTGCACTGGTTGAGAGTCCACCTGCCGATGCAGGGGACACGGGTTCATGCCCCGGTCCGGGAGGATCCCACATGCCGCGGAGTGGCTGGGCCCGTGAGCCATGGCCGCTGAAAGTTTTTTTTTTTTTTTTTGTGGTACGTGGGCCTGTCACTGTCGTGTCACAAAAAAAAAAAACAACTTTCTGTCTGTGAATTCCCTGGCATTCCAGTGGTTAGGACTCTGCAGTTTCACTGCTGAGGGCCTGGGTTCAATCCCTGGTGGGGGAACTAAGATCCCAGAAGCTGCGAGGCATGGCCAAAAAAATTCTTAAAAAAAATTTTTTTTTCTGTATTTGGATTTACCTAGTCTTGACATTTTATATACCTAAATGAAATCATACAATATTGGTCTTTTGTGTCTGGCTTTTTTCCTCAGCATATTTTCAAGGTTTCATTCATGTTGCAGCATGTGTCAGAGCTTCCCTTATTTTTTTTTTTTTTTTTTTACCGGTACGCGGGCCTCTCACTGTTGTGGCCTCTCCCATTGTGGAGCACAGGCCCCGGACGCGCAGGCCCAGCAGCCATGGCTCACGGGCCCAGCCGCTCCGCGGCATGTGGAATCTTCCCGGACCGGGGCACGAACCCGCGTCCCCTGCATCGGCAGGCGGACTCTCAACCACTGCGCCACCAGGGAAGCCCCCAAAAAAGTATTTTAGTGGTGACCAAGAGGTAGGGTTATCATGGCTATAATGGCCTTATAATTGTTTTTAAATGAGTATACAGTTCACATACCATAACGTTCACACTTTTAAGTGTAAAACTCAGTGGCTTTTTGTACATTGCACAGCTGTCCAACCATCACTATACAGTGTGAAAAAGGAAATATAACTTTTTACATTTCAAAATTCACGGAGACTGACTAAAAGCTGATCTGACATAAATTTCCCTGAAGTATAAAATGCACACCTGAGAACTGTGACATCTCAGTGTCTGTGCTGAGACCAGTCCTGCAGAGAGACTGGGACCTCAGGGTCTGACTTCCCATGGGGTAAAGTTCCCTGGGCCTTGGGTAGCTGACCTCAAGCCCCAGCGGTGGGAGCTTGGACTAAGGGCAGAGCCTCCTGCTGTTAAAGGTCACACATGGACCAGGCCTGACCCTGCGTTGCACATGGTGGGTGGTGTCACTGAGTCTTTGTTCTTAAAGGGCACGTTTCCACCATGACCTTGCCCTGGGCCATGCCCTGACACTGGAGATCACCAAGCTGATGAAAGAAATTTTCACCTATTGAGGTATGGGGAAGTTATTCGGACTTATACATGATTTAACTCGAATTTTGTACTAACTAAAATGGCCTGTTTGTGGCCTATCAAACACATTGTCTGTCTGCTTTAATTATTAAAGGGCACATTGACCAGAACAAAAGATGTCCGTGTTAAAAATAAAGACTAGATGTCTCCCTTCCTAGGACATCAATGCTGGTCCTCCTTCGATAGCTACTCGTTGCCTCCTGCTGCAGCCTATGTGCTGATCTGTTTGTTTTTTGGGTTTTTTTTTTTGTTATTGTTGTTTGTTTGTTTTTGCCGTTTTTTAAAAAAATATTTACTTATTTGGCTGCACCGGGTCTTAGTTGCAGCACGCGAGATCTTCATTGTGGCATGCGGGGTCTTTAGTTGCAGCATGTGGGATCTAGTTCCCTGACCAAGGGTTGAACCCACGCCCCCTGCACTGGGGGCACGAAGTCTTAACCAGTGGACCACTGGGGAAGTCCCTGATCTGTTCGTTTTTGAAAACTTGAAGGAATGTTTCCCTGCATTGTTTGCTGTTAAGAGTTCTTACAAGATAGAAAACGGTGCTAAAAACCATGCTTTTCCTGCGCAGGTCCTCTGAGTTATCTGAGAGGCCGTCTTAAGGGCTCTAGTCTTCAGTTTGGCTCAAAAGATTTTTCTATTCCTATTATAGATCGTTTATTTTTTATTTCCATCAACAAAGCCCTATGACCCGTATTTTCTCATCCTCATTCCGGGCATGGAGCGATCCCCGGGGAAACTGAGTCTGGACTTCCAGGTGCAGGAGGAGGACACAGGGGAGCCACCGAGCAGATGCCACAGGGTGTGCCGCGCCCAGAGCCCGTTCTGCACGGAGCCCAATTCCCAGGCCGGCGTATCAGCCACGCGTGTCCCTGTGCCCTGTCATTCGGAGGTAGGGGCGGGGTCTGGTTGAACTGTCCAATGAGCGGCGACTGGGCGGGGTCCGGACAAAGCAATCAGGATAGAGTGGGACTAGGAGGACTGTCCATCAAGGCAGGGGCGGGGCAAGTATTACTGTCCAATCAGAGCCCGGGCCCCGAAGAGGGCGGGCAGCGTGCGCGTTCCCAGCCCGCGGAAGTTTTTCTGCGCTTGTGCGAACTTGTCCTGCGCGGCTTCAGGTGTCGCGTCTCCGTCGGTCTCACCTGCCCAGGTCGGAGGGTCGCCCCGAGGACGCTTCGCAGAACCCGAAAGGAGGCACAGATGGTGAGTGCACCGCTCAGGGCCCTAACAGGGAAAAGGCTGGTTCGAACGGTCCGAAACTTGCCGACAGCGACGGCCGGGCCAGGGTCTCCCCGCGTCCCACCCACCCCAGAGTCCCGACCTGAGTCTCCCCCTCGGCCTCGGGGTGGGTACCCGGGATCCGGACCCGAGTCTCCCACTCGGCCGCGGGCTGAGGACCTGCCGTGTTGCTCCGTCACTGCTCGGGGTCCGGGGGCGTCCGGACCGAGTCTTTGGCCCCGTGGGGGTCGGAGGGAGGACAGGACTATTCCCGACGCAGGCCGTTAGGCGCTGGGGCGTGGGGGACCCGCCCTGGACCTGACAGATAAAGTCAAGCCCGGACTTGTCAAAGAGACTGTATTGCAAATACTGTTGCGATAGCGCCGAGGCTCGGATCTCAGAGATGTGCCAGCGTCTCCAACCACATAGCAAAGGGCTTTTCTGTGTGAGGAGGGCGAGCAGGAGGGAAGTTGGGCGAGTGAGGGCGGAGTGCGGGGCCAGCGTGGCTGCACTGGACAGGGCTCCTTTGGTCACCTGTTGTCTGGAGAAGCTGATCAGGGGCTTGTTCGGAACCTCAGTGTTGCTCAGACGTGGGGGCGACACCCTGTCCAGGAACCTGTGGGGAGAAATCTGACGATGTGGGGTAAGAAACAGGACACAGAGAACTTGGTCAAGCCCAAATGTGTGGGCAGGAGGGCCGGATCTCCTGGTGTCAAAGATAAAATGTCAAAGTGGGGCTGGCCCCTGAATACATGCAGGGAGCATCACAGAGTGTCTTTGTACTCTGGGAACAGATTCACAGTGACCTTGCCCCCAGGCCGACCCCTGACTCGGGAGGTTCCCCAGGCCCTCCTGTGTCATGTGGAACAGTAATCAGTATTGAGCTTATTTGAGGTCTTCGGAATTGCAACTTGGGGGACCCAGATTTGAGTTGATGGAATACAATTTATGTTTTTGAGGCATAAGAAAGAAAATTTAAGCATAACATTACTCTCTGCCCTTATTGGGCCCTCCCTAATGTGCATTGTGCATCTGCATTATGCATTAACAGACCTTCTCAAAGGTAGGAATGTCTGCTCCACCAGAAAGATCAAATTTTTTTCCTCGTTCTGCCACCAGCAATGTAACTCCAAGATAACATACCTTTCCTAATCCTGTCAGGGGTCATGCTGATCTGCTGCAGATCTAGACTATGTATTTTTGGTGAACCTTATGTGAGATGTCATTGTGTCATTTTGATATATGCTCCTTTGCCTCAAAAATGTATATGATGGTCTTAGACTTCTAGTAAGTGGAACAGCCCTCTGAGTTTTATGAGAGACTGTCTCCTGGGTTATAATCCTCTCATAGGCTTAAACAAAATTTTCTATTTTCTCTTTTAGATCGACTATTCATTAATTTTTCATCAGCAGCGTAACACTGAAAGTGTTGTAGGGAGGAGGAAGAGTAACAGACTTATTAAAGGAAAAGCCACAGGGTTGTTAAAGTTGCCTGGCATGAATTATGATAGACTGACACAGGGAATGAAAAATTTGTCCTTAAGGAATAGGCTGTCACGAGTTATTTAGGGGAAGGGTCCAATAAGTATCTTGACTTTCTGGGTCATTGGGCAGATGTTCTGGATGCCTGCGTTAAGGCAGTAAGTGGTCAAAAGTTCAGATTCCATCTGGGCTGAGACCTGCATAAGCCCTACATCCTCAGTGGCCTCCTGCCTGCATTTTAGAGTGCTCTCTTAGCAATACTGACTCCATTTTGATTCTCCTTTCACACCTGTCCCCTGCTGTCCTGGCTCCCGGACTTAGGGGGGCAGCCCTGGACGGGGGGCACTGAGGGGAACTGAGTGGCACATTTCTGTTCAGGAGAAAGGGACTGCAAGCTGTGGGCTGATGCTGTGTCTGTCTGGCCAGCAGTACATTCGGCTTAGAGTCCACCAGGGCAGCCAAGTCTGGCGCCCCATAGAAAGCCAGGCAGTAAAGGGCTGAAGCCAACCACCCGCACTTCCGCCCTGCTCCGTCACGTGACCTACAGACCGCCATTCACTCAGAATCCAGACCTGCACCTGTTGTCAATCAGGGCCCAAGAAGGGGGTGTGCCTAGAGACCCGTCCAATTAAGGTGCGAAGGCTTGGAGCCTCATCCAATCAGAGACGGGGGCGGGCGCATTCGCTTACGTTGTGACGTCGCTCTTAGCCGCCCGGGCATTCCGTCGCACCTACTTCAGGGGACCTCAGGTGTCCCGTCGCTGTTGCTCTAACCTGCCGGAGCTGTTGGGCTGCAGGGCCGCGGGGAGGACGACCTGAATGCGCGGAGAGGGGCTGAAATGGTGAGTGCGTGGGGCTGGCGCCGAGACCGTCTGGGGCTGGTTCGAATTGGCCGGAAGCGGCAGCAGGATAGGACTCCCTGACCCCGGTCCGGACCCTAGTTTCCACCCTCGACCGCGTCGCGCGGTCCCGGGGTCCTGTCCGGTCCTCGCGTGGGGTCTCGGGTCCCAACTCGGGTCTCCGCCCTCGACCGCAACTTGGGATCCCGTGAGTTCCGACCCAGTCCCTGTCCCGGTGGGTGTATGAGCGAGGATGGGGCGAGCCGCCGGAGCGGGCGGTAAGGCGCTGGGGTCCCGCCCTGGACCTGAGAGATAATGTCAAGTCCAGGGTTGGTCAGGGAGACTATTTTGCAATTAATGTTGCGATAGGGCCGAGGCTCGGATCTCAGGGATGTGCCAGCGTCTCCAACCACACAGCAAAGGGCTTTTCTCTTCTGTGAGAGGAGGGTGAGAGGGAGGCGGATTGACAGAACCAGAGGTCCTGTGGTCAGGGCGTCCTCGGCCCAGGTGAGAGGGGATTTGCTCTGCAGCTCAGTGATGCTCAGTTTGGGAGTTGTAGCGGGGAGTGACCCAGAGTCAGGGGCATTTGGGAAGAAGCCTGAGTAAAGTTTAGGTAAAAAAATGGATGTTGAGCTTAAAAATAACAGTTATTTACTAGGAAAAATGGATTTATTTGGGAACAGCAAAAAATTGCAATTCGGGACAGACAAGGTATAGCAAAAGCCATAGGCAAGTCCAACAGACTTATTTATTGGAGAAAAAGGAGGGAGTTGGGAGGGGTTGTATTGATGTAAAGTCCGTGGAGAGATGGAGAATTAGGTTGATGCTGGTTTCTCATTGGCTAGTTGCTGGGGTAGCCAGTTTCTTGAGAAGATGCAATGTATGTACATCTTTTTCTGTTGGGGCCTGTAATTGTTGATTCTTTCGCGTTTTCAATTTTTCTGTTGGGGGCTGTAATTGACACTTCTTCCTGTAATTGATGTCAAGTGGTTCTGGGTGAAGCTCTCCCTTCTGCACCCACCCCCACTTCTTTTTAGTGCGTTTTCTCTTTTTTAATTTTCACAAGGGCCGTTGAGAACACTTGGTCAACCCTGTGGCATTAAAAAAATTACAAACTTTACAACAAGAGACCTTTATTCAAATGAGTTCCTGCAGTGGGAGAAGGGTCTGTTACACCAGGCACAGGGGGCTCTGCAGGAAGGGGGACATCTGACCCTAAGATCTGCAAGTGTCTCAAGAGTTGGGCAAAGAGAGTTTTTCTCTTATACAGAGGAATAAACACCACCAGGAGGGACCAGGTGTGATGCTCGGATAGCAGATCCCTGAGGCCAGCCTGTCCTTAGGGGTCTGTCGTCTGGCTGCGGTGAGGCCAGGTCAGGGGGAAGGAGAGGAGCTGAACCAAAGTTTGGCCAACAAGCATTTGTTCTGCTTGGTCAGTGGGGGGAACAGTTCCGCTAATCACTGATGAGGTGGAGATGGAACTTTGAGGGGGCTGCATCTGGCCTTGTCCTGGATAAACAGGGGGCCTCCGTGTGAGTCTTATCTGAGTCAGGTGGGGCACGGGGGTGGTTTCTTGCAGCCTGCCGTTTTCCAGAAGAGCAAAGGGTGGGGGGCCCTTTCACCTCCCATCGAAGTTTCCAGGAGCACATGGCTCAGGGAGGGTTCAGCATTGTCCCCTGACACCTGTAAGCAGCCTCCTCTGGGTCCAGCTCAGCACTAATATCTTCCCCTGATCCAGCTTCCGGTTTCAGCAAGTGTAAAATTCTGCATTCTTTCTGCCTGGTTTCTTCTCCTTAGTGAGGGTAGTAAGCGTCTCAGGTCTTTGCCCTTTCCTGCTGACTTGTATTATTCTGGGCCTTTGGGCCTTAACCAGAGATGCCTCTGGGGAGAAGTGTCTCAGTATAGAAAATGTTTTCTCTTCCATTAGAACTGCAGGAAATGGGACTTCCCTGGTGGTGCAGTGGTTAGGAATCCGCCTGCCAATGCAGGGGACACGGGTTCAAGCCCTGGTCCGGGAAGATCCCACATGCTGCGGAGCAACTAAGCCTGTGCGCCACAACTGCTCAGCCCGCGAGCCACAACTACTGAAGCCCGCGCGCCGACAGCCTGTGTTCCACAACAAGAGAAGTCACCACAATGAGAAGCCTGCGCACCGCAATGAAGAGTAGCCCCCGCTCGCTGCAACTAGAGAAAAGCCCACGCGCAGCAATGAAGACCCAACACAGCCAAAAATAAATTTATTTTTTATAAAAAGGAAGAAGAATTTCAGGAAATGCAGGCAGTCCCACCCCTTCATGTGAAATGGGTGGAGAGATGGATTAAAAAGATTCATAGAAATTGTAGTGACTCTTCCATGAAGGGTACAGAGTTGTGACACTGTCTGATCCTGGTCCACTGTTACTACCTGGTCAACAGAGGTTAGTGGAAATTCTGTGGAATGTGACCAGTGCTACTGAGACTTGCTCACTTCTTTTTAAATGAGTTACAGCTTGTCATCATGAGGATATTAGTGAACTGATGCCTGTCTTCTGAAAGGGATGAGCAGTATCCTGTTCCTCAAATCATAAAAATGCCCTAAAATTTCCCTCTCCTGCATTATCCATGAACACAGGAGGAAGCAGTGATCCTGCAGGTTCTCATTTACACACTGAGACGGGTCTTCATCTCATGTAAATGACCCACAGGGATCATCATGTTGCAGGTGCATCATCTGGGTCGGGGACAAGCTGAGCCTGTGAGGGAGGTGAAGGAAGGTGCCCTGGGGTATTGCCCCACCCCATCTCCCCCATCCCCCCATTGCAGGTGGCCTACAGACCATAGAACCACCACAGAAGGAGCTGTTGATGGCACGAGCATGGGGCAGGGCATCCAGCTCCAGAAGTGCTGGGGGCGGTTTATCCTCTGAGGTTGTGCTGCCCTCGGCTGTCTCCCGACCTTTGCTTTTGGCCTCATTCAATGAGTTGGTGGATTGAGTGTGATGTGTGCACCCTGAGTGAGTCTGTGAAGATCAGACGTGGGGAAGGCTCCTTGGGCTCAACTGCTGCTGAGAGGGTTGATGAATTAGAGAGTTTCTCTGGGTCAGAACTTCAACTTGAGCGTTTCCTCCTGGGTGAGAATTGAGGCCCTGGGAGGGGGCATTCCTATACTTAGGTGGAGCTCAGTCCTTCCCCCTGCCCTGGGGGTACTCATCCAGCTCGGATGGCTTTGACCTTCTGACTTGGGGTTTCCTTGTGCACCGTGGGCAGCAGGCTGCTGATCTGAGCGGCTCACACTTGGCTGCTCTTCCCCTTTGTGTCCTCCTCAATACAGTGTTCTGCCCTGTGACTCAGTGTGCAAGCATGTAAGACATTTTTGTTCCATTACTTGAAAGTGTAGGGTTGTTTGGTTTTTATAGATTTCACCAATTTTATATGTATGTGTATGTGTGTGTACAGTTTTATCATGTGTACATGTGTATAGCCATCACCACAATCAAGATACAGCACTATTCTATCATTACAAAGATAGTTCCTGCTATCCCTTTATAGTCACACAAACCCCACTTCCTTCTTACCCTCACCCCTAACTTCTGACAGCCACTCAACTGTTCTTCATTTCTATAATTCTTCTAGTAGTTTTTTAAAAATTTTATTTTGTTGCACTGGGTCTTAGTTGCAGCAGACAGGCTCCTTAGTTGTGGCCTGCAAACTCTTAGTTGCGGCATGAATGTGGGATCTAGTTCCCTGTCCAGGGATTGAACCTGGGCCCCCAGCATTGGGAGCACGGAGTCCTATCCACTGTGCCACCAGGGAAGTCCCTCTTCTAGTAATTTTCTATTGCATACTTTTTTCCACTTTTTCTGAGACTCCAGTGGTACTAATGTCTTATCTTTTGTGTTTGTCCCACAGGTCACTAAGGCTCTTTCACTTTTCTTTTGGTCTATTTTCTCTGTTGTTCAGATTGGGTAAATTCTGATGTTCTACCTTCAAGTTGACTGATTCTTTCCTCTGTCATATTCATTCTGTATTGAAACCATCCAGTTTTTTAGTTCAGTTATTGTATTTTTCAGTTCTAAAATATCCATTTGGTTCTTCTTTGTATCTTTTCTTTCTTCGCTGAGACTTTCAATTTTTTATTTGTTTCAGGTGTGTTTGTAATTACTCACTGAAGTATTTTTCAGTGGCTTTAAAATCCTTGTCAGATAATTCCATGTGTGATTCTGATGTTGGTGTCTGTTGATTGTCATTTTTTGTTTGTTTGTTTTATTATTATTTGGCTGCGTCGGGTCATAGTTGTGGCACACGGATCTTCGTTGTGGCACGTGGGCTCTTCCTTGTGGCGTGCAGGCTTATTTGCCCTGCGGCATGTGGGATCTTAGTTCCCCCACCAGGGATCCAACCCTCATCCTCTGCATTGGAACCCGGATTCTTTACCACTGGACCACCAGGGAAGTCCCTTGCATTTCAGTTTTTGTTGCACTTTGCAGATACTGTGTTGTTTGCAAATTGAAGGTGTTGTGCAACCCTACATCTCAGCAAGTCTGTGGGTGCCATTTTCAAAGAGTATTTGCTCACTGATGGTCAGCATTTTTTAGCAATAGTGTTTTTAAATGTATGTACAAGGTTTTTTAGACATAAGTCTATTGAACACTTAAAAGACTATGTGACTTTTACCTGTACAGGGAAGCAAAAAAATTTGTGTAATTCACTTTATTGCAATATTTCCTTTATTGTGGTGCTCTGGAATTAAACCCACAGAGTTGCCAAGGCCTGCATGTATTATTTCCTGGTAAAATGACGCCATTAGTTTCCTCTATTAATGATTTTAAAACTCAAGCATGTACTGCAGGTCAGCATTAGAGAGATTTCTATGTCTATTATTACCAAGAGATCAGGGTGAGAAATACATTTGGATATTTGAAAAGACTCTCTGAGCAGAAACAAGACTTGAAATGTGGTTTTATGATAAACCATTCAGAAGACCTCAGTCATGCAATACTAAAAACACAGAACAGAAGATAAACAGACACTAAGCTATTGTCTCCAGCATGTGACACGTGACACATGACATATTAAGGCATCTTTTGCTCCCATCCTGGTATGTGCAGCAGAGAGAGGCTTTAAATGGAAACCAGCACTTCTGCTCAAATGCATTGGGAAGATTTGTTTTTTATATTCTCCCATTCCACACACCCTGAAAGCTCTCATGATGAAGCACATCTTGACCCAGAGCAACCCAGTGGTGTACACAGATATCTGTTTAGTAAAGAAGAGCAGTTCCCCATTGAACAGTAGGAAGGAATGACAAGAAGATTATGTAAAAAAGTTCCAAGACTGGTATCTCAGTTGCTCTCAAGAAATTTATGCTTCAGTGATAAGGAGATAGACGAGATGAAGACTTAACTAAAGATGAGATTCTATTAATATGGATCCTGCGGGGGAATAATTGTTCATCGGTATTTTGCTCCATTGGGATGAGAGTTTGCAAAGCACTTCATATGCCTTAAAAAAAAATCATGTTTACTAGAATAAGATCATTTAACTTAATACTAATTTTTTATTATTTCCCATATTTGTCCATTTTCAAAGCTCAACAGGCTCCATAAAGTATACTGAAGAGTGACCTGTTCACCTGTTATTAAGGCAGGTGCGTGGAAATAGTGTACTAGAACTACATCTTTCATGAACTGTCAGCTTGCAACATTTTCCCCCCAAGAATGGTATCAAAAATTGTGCTTTATGGAAACCTCCCTCCATACTAGGGAAGACTATGAAAGATTTTGAGCCCAGTTCCTTTTTGAAAAGACAGTCTTTCCTCATCTCCAAGACTGAGCATCGTTCATCATCTTTAGGGCCAGTCGTGCTTAAAGGCTTCACATCCACTCAGCCCATCCTCGGGAGCTGCTTCTTGCTGAGCCGTGTTATCTGCCAGCTCTTCATTCTGGGCTTTTGAAAGTGGTTATTTTTTGTCTTTTTTCTTTCTTGATGGGGCCGTTTTAGGAGTTTCAACTCCTAAATGATCAGGCTTATGGATGGTGCAGGGTATTGGGAGGACTCTTCTCCAGGAGCTCTCCTTGGTGGGTGGAAACAGTCCGTAGGTGACAGCAGTTCCAAGTTGAACATGACTGGCCCACTCTGCTTTCAGCTCACACATGGTGGAATGTGCGGCGTTACTTCTCTCCAGAAAATCTCTGTTAAGGCAGTTTGGGGAATCACCATTTTCAGCCTGTAGTCTTGAAAGAAAACCAGACTGAATTTTTGTCTCCTGTAGAAATAGAACATCATGCAACAAGTTCCATCTCTGGGCACTTGTTTCATCCTTGACAATTGGTTTGTGATATCTCCTCAACCTACTGGATCTCTGAAACGTTTGTAACTTTGTTCCTTAAGCAATTCATATTCTTTTATTTGCCCAAGTTCTGGTGCTTTTGAATAAAATTGCCATTAGATTAAGAAGAACATGTTTTTAGCTAGTCTGAATCTTTTTTTTTTTTTTTGCTGTACGCGGGCCTCTCACTGTTGTGGCCTCTCCCGTTGCGGAGCACAGGCTCCGGACGCGCAGGCTCAGCTGCCATGGCTCACGGGCCCAGCTGCTCCGCGGCATGTGGGATCTGGGATCTTCCTGGACCGGGGCACAAACCCGTGTCCCCTGCATCGGCAGGCGGACTCTCAACCACTGTGCCACCAGGGAAGCCCTGAATCTATTTTTTAAACAGTTTTTATTGAGGTATAATTTATGAACCGTAAGGTTTCCTGGTTTAAACTGTAAAATTCAGAAGTGTTAGAATGTTTACTGGATTGTACAACCGTCCTCATATTCTAATTTTAGATATTTTTATCACCCCAAAGAACTTGTACCTGCTGGCAGTCACCTCTCATTCCAAGCCTCCACCCGCCCTTCGTGTAGGCAGTTTATTAATCTAATTTGTGTCTCTATAGCTTTGTTCATTCTGTACATTTCACATAAATGATATGATACTGCCTGTGGGCTTTTGTGAAACCTGTTAATGTTTTTAAAGTTCATTGATTTTGTGTCGTGGATTAGTACTTCATTCCTCTTGTTGCAAATAATATTCTGTTGTGAGATTACTGTGTTTGCTTATCCAAATCAGTTGATAACCTTTTGAGTTGTTTCCACTTTTTGGCTGTTATGAATCATGCTGCTGTAAACATCTGTGTATTACTTTTGGGGTTTTTAAAAATATTTATTTATTTGGCTGCATCAGGTCTTAGTTGTGGCACGTGGGATCTTCTTCGTTACAGTGCACAGACTTAGTTTCCCTGCGGTGTGTAGGATCTTAGTTCCCCACCAGGGATCGAGCCTGTGTCCCCTGCACTGGAAGGCGGATTCTTAACCACTGGACCACCAGGAAAGTCCCTGTGTATTAGTTTTCGTGTTGGTGTTTGCTTTCGCCTCTCTTGGGTAGATAGATACCTAGGGTGGAATTGCTGTGTTATATGGTGAAACTGTGTTTATCATTTTGAGGATCTGCTGGACTGTCTTCCAAAGTGGCTTCATTTTACCTTCCCACCAGCAGTTTGTAAGGTTCCAACTTTCCCACATCCTCGCCAGCATCGGTTTGTCTGTCTTATAGCCTTCTTAGTGGGTAGGAAGAGGTATCTGCTTGTAGTTTTCATTTGCATTTCCCTGATGACTAATGTCCCATATTTTCAGGTGTGTGATTAGCAAACCCCAGTTGCAGGCCCGGGTGAGATAGCCTTGCCTTCTTTGTAGCTGATGTAGTGGAATATTTTATCATTTCAATTTTCGGAATATATTTTTAATTAAAATTCTAATTGATAAAGATAGTTTGCTTTATATTTCAAGGGTGTAGAGTCATACCATATTGTCCTAAAAACATTAATTTGGTGATTTTTCCCTGTGTTAAAGTCATCTTTGGCTCTAATGCCATCAGATCCTTCTATGACTCTTCTTCGTAGGGCATTATTCTTGATTTCTTGATTATTTATCTGAGAGGACTTGCTGGCTTCACAGATCCCTCAGGAACCAAGCCTCCTCTTACCCCACAGGTGTCCCAGGCCCTGGGCCCTGGCCTGCGTCTGTGCCCTCGGTGTCCACCTCATCCTGGCAGGGGGTTCGTATCTCTAACTCTGTCGGATATGAGGGGACTGGCCCAGGCTTTTACATGCTCGTCAGTCCAGGCGAGAGTGGTTCAGATGCAGCGGCCCTGGAAAATCAGTGTTCACGACCTCCTGACAGTCTGCTCCAGTTCTAGGAAATAACTTATGAGCAGGCCAAGTGTCCATTTCCATGTCATCTGAATGATGATTTCATTTTCAGTATGTGTCATACCTCGCAGTCTGCTCTATCTCAGTAAAAACCGTTCTTTTTCATTATGTGTGCATGAGTGTTTATCAGGTATTGTTGTTACATTTTGTTTCAGTTTCCAGCACTTACCATCACTGAGTAAAATGCATTTGATTGGCTTGTGTGTGTTCATTTCCCACAAGAGTGTAAGCTCAGGAGTCCTAGGAATTGAGTCCAGTTCCCCACTGTTGGCCTCCCCATCCTCCCACACATGGGGGTGAAGAGGGAGCCTTGCTGACACGGAACCTGTGGCTGTTTCAGGACTCGGTGGTCTTTGAGGACGTGGCTGTGAACTTCACCGCAGAGGAGTGGGCTTTGCTGGACCTGGCTCAGAGGAAACTCTACAGAGACGTGATGCTGGAGACCTTCAGGAACCTGGCCTCCGTGGGTGAGGACGGCTTCTTCCCTGCACTTAGTCTTTAGGGAACAAATATTTCTTACAATGTTCTTTCTTACTGGAACCAAGGAATAAAAATATGTTGAAAAACAGGCAGACGTGGTCCCCACCTTTATAGAACCTACCTAGAGTCAAATAGCTTTTCCATGACCATAAATATTTCTATATTGAATTGATTTTTATTGCTCTTGATCAGAATCCTGAGGCTCCCTAATTGTGTAAATGTGAGCGTGGTCTCCAGTGTTACTTTGGGGCAGTGAGAGCAGCGTTACGGTTTTCAACCTGTGAAAGTTACACTGCGATCAGTACACATTTGACCTGATAATCTTGCTGCAGTTAAACCCAAACTCACCCATCCTCAATGACATGAGGACCAGAGAATCGGCCCATCTCATGGAGGGCTTGTTGTCCTCCATCCTCCCCCTGAGAAGCTTTTCTCCACGAGCAGGACAGCAGCCACGCACCATCTGATCTCCTAGTGGCAGCTGGGTCACTGGAGATAGGCTTCCTCTAGGGCCTCTGTGCCTGCGATCACCAGGAGGGCACACCTCTCTGGAGGAGCAGGTTCTGTATCAGGGAGAGATATTTGGACATAACTGTTAGAAACATGCCTCTGTCTTTGAGAAGGTGACGTTTGTCACTCTGTGTTTGAGAAGGTGACTTGGCTTCCCTGTTGGACTTTTCATCCATCTTTGCCCACTTCAGAAGTCTTTCTGTAGCTCCTCTTACGAAGGGAGCATTTAGGAGTGTGTATTTTGCCCAGTTCCTGCCTGCTTTGCTTCTGTGAAGTATCTCTTCTGAAGTATTTCTTAGTGAAGAGTCTGTCATTTTGACTCATTTTCCCTATGATGGCTAAAGTTCCAAATAGCTGAGGTCCTCAGAGTTTTTCTTTGTGTGTGTGTTAAATTTGGTTTGGACCCAATTCCAATGTGTGTGTGGGTGTGTGGGTGTTAATTTTGTTTTGGACCCAATTCTAATGTGTGTTTGTGTGTGTGTGCATGTGCACATGTGTTAAAGCACCTCACACCAACAAACAATTATTGGGCCAGCAGCACATCATAGAATTCAACTCAATCCTGACACCATCTACCCAGTGATAGCCACAGATTCCAGAGCTTAAGGTTTCAGTCCTTTAAGACTTACTCCATATTCCCCCACCTCAGATGCCAATCTCAAGTCCAGGCTTTTACCTGTCCTCCTGACCAACTGGTTATAAATCAGAGGTTCCCATGACCCTCTCCTTGGGTTCAACTAATTTATTAGTGTGGCTCACAGAACTCAGAGAAACATACTACTTACTAGATCACAGGTTCATTTTAAAAGGATATAATTCAGGAACAGCCAGATGTAAGAGATGCATAGGGTAAGATTTTGAAAAGGAGTTTCTGTGCCTCTCCAGGTGCCAGTCTTCCCACATCTCCACGTGTTCATCAACCCAGAAGCTCTCTGAACTTTTTTTTCATGCCTTCATTACATAGGCATGGTTGATGAAATCATTGGCCATTGGCAGTGGATTTGATCTCTAGCCCCTCCCCCATCCCCAGAGGTGTTGGGGTGTCTGGGAGTGTGGATGGGATTGAAAGTTTCAACCCTTTAATCACATGGTGTCTCCATTGGCAACCAGCCCCCATACTTCTTTCTAACAATTTTTTTCATTAATATAAACCCAATTGGGATGGAAAGGGCTTTTTATGAATAACAAGACACCTATTTCACCTTTCTGATCCTGAAGCGTTTTCTGGAAATGAGCACAAGAGACCACATATTATTCCATTGCTTTTACTGCTCAGGAAATTCCAAGGGTTTTAGGATCCCCGAGCAGGAAACTGTGGATAAGGACCCGATTTATCTGAGAAATATATGTTGGTCATCTGAATGACCAAATATATATATATATATATTTCTGATATATCACACATCTTCTTCCTTCCTTTATAAAATTATTTTACATTTTTGAATTAGTGAATGGAAAGAAATCTACATGTGGTCTCTTTTTTTTCCTTTATCCCACCATTTCTTTCCCATGGATTTAATTATGTTACCAATTATTGCAGGTTCTTGCTCTCAAGTTAAAACCAGTAGATCAAGTACTCATTGGGATATTTTGGAGACTGGACTATGCAGTGAAGAGAAAGTAGTAAGATTCACAAGAAATGATTCCAGGTCTTTTTTGGGAGAAAACTGGGCATTTCATAACATGCAAGATCAGCATCTAACTCAGGAGAGGCGTTTGAGGTGAGTGGCACTCCCACAAGGGGAAGGGGAATCTCGGCAGAGTATTAGACTCACTTAAAATTAAAGAAAAAGTGTAAACTTAGCTAAACAATTGTCTATTCACAGAATTCTTACAAAACTACTTTTATAAATGTGATGTAGGTATGGAGCTCCTAAAACTTAATTCAGTAGGAAACACTGGTCAGGAAACCTCGTATGTAAAAAACACTGAAAGTTATGGCTCTGCTTGAGCCCTCAGCTGAAGCATTAAACTTGTTGCACTTTGTCACAATGCATAGAGTGCTGAAAACATGCCCATTCATTGAAAATGGCAAATGTGTAGTCAAAATAATAATGAATAACCATCAACAAATCAATAATTAAGAAATCACTTATAATCATTAATCCCTAATACTGTGCTTCCTATTTTGAACAGAAATCATTTGGTGGAGAGTCTCTGTGAAGGTAAAGAAGGTCATCAATGTCTAGAAACCCTGAATCAGATTATAGATTTTACTGTGCATAAGAGTTATTGGACTGGAATTCAGCCACATCAATGCATTAAGTGTGGAAAAGCCTTCAGGGATCATTCTTTCCAGAAGAATCAGCAAAGATCTCACCCTGGACACAAACATTATCCATGTGAAGAACGTGGGCAAGCCTTCAGCTGTATATCGTGCCTAAGCCCTCCCAGGGAAACAGACATTGTAGAGAAACCCGAAAAACATCAGGATGCTGGGAGAGCATCTAAGAGGTGCGTGAAGAGTGACCGTAGTAAACAGTCTTTAGAGTGTAAGAAGTTTGGAAAAGCTCTCACTTGTCCCTCATCTTTTCAGGAACATGAGAGAGGTCATTATGGACAGAAAATCCACATGTGTGAAGTATGTGGAAAATCCTTCAGTTATTATTGCCAACTTGCACGGCATGTGAGAACTCACACTGGAGAGAAACCCTATGAATGTAAAGAATGTGGAAAGGCTTTCACTCGCATCTCACACTTCCGAGAACATGTGAGAATGCACACTGGAGAGAAACCTTATGAATGTAAGCAGTGCGGCAAAGCTTTCAGTTGGTGCACTTACCTTCGAGAACACATGAGAACACACAGTGGAGAAAAACCCTATGAATGTAAGCAGTGCGGCAAAGCCTTCCCCTATCTCAAATCCCTGCAAGGACATGTGAGGATCCACACTGGAGAGAAACCTTATGTGTGTAAGGAATGTGGGAAATCCTACAGTTGTCCCAAATACTTTAGAAAACATGTGAAAACACACAGTGGAGTAAAACCCTATGAATGTACAGAATGTGGGAAAGCGTTTATTACTTCTTCATCCCTTCGAGAACATATGAAAACACACAGTGAAGAGAAGCCCTATCAGTGTCAGCAGTGTGGGAAAGCTTTCAGGTATCCCAGATCCCTGCAAGGACACATGCTAACCCACAGTGAAGGGAAGCCATATGAATGTCAGCAGTGTGAAAAAGCCTATAGGTGTCTCATATCCCTGCAAAGACACATGAAGACACACACTGGCGAAAAATTCTGAATAGAAAAACTATGGGAAAGCCTTCATTCTCCCTTAAAATCTTATAAATGGAGCAGTCACAGGAGAGAAACATTATGAATGGAAAGAATGTTGGGAAACCTTCAGCACTTCACTTATTTTATACTTGAAAACTCAGGGTAGACAAATTTTTTTAATGGAAAGAAATATGATTTTTCCTTTTAAGTGCCTCATCCTGAATAGGGATCCCAGTGTATTAATTTCTAGCTCATGTTAACTGACCTGAACACTTAAGATAATAACCATGCCTCTATGTTCCCATCATCTTTGCTACTTATGTTTTGTTATCTTGGACTTTAAATAGTTTTACAGTCATATAATACTTGTCTCAATTCCATTACAATGTCTTTTGAACCCAGAGTGAAAGTCTTTTTGGTTTGTGGTTTTTTCATGTGCAACATGGTATGAGTTTTGATGAAAAAAAGTTGTTTAATGAATTTATTTTTGGCTGTGTTGGGCCTTCGTTGCTGCGCGCAGGCTTTCTCTAGTTGCGGTGAGTGGGGGCTACTGTTCGTTGTAGTGCGCGGGCTTCTCATTGTGGTGGCTTCTCATCACACAGCACAGGCTCTAGGCACACGGGCTTCAGTAGCTGTGGCTTGTGAGCTCTAGAGTGCAGGCTCAGTAGTTGTGGTGCACAGGCTTAGTTGCTCCACGGCATGTGGGATCTTCCCTGACCAGGGCTCGAACCTGTGTCCCCTGCATTGGCAAGATAATTCTTAAGCACTACACCACCAGGGAAGCCCCTAGATGAAAATATTTTTGATTCTTACTTTGTCTTATGTTCCTAATATGTGATCATGACGTGAGACCTGTGTTGTTGAAATGTCTTTTCTGGTTCCTGAATGATACTGGAATTTTCTGACTCAGTATTTATGTTCCCCTTAGTTTATATTACTGAAAGGTGTGTCTTCCATGTTTGTTGCTAGTGGATACCATATTTGTGTTCCTCACAGAAATTAGTAATTGTGGAAGGTCTTGGAAGACCTTCTGTCTCATCTGATTATGTTTATTAATTTGGCCTCTCTTCATTGTCCATGATCTTGGGTGGAAATTGCACACGAAACATTGAGTTAAGAAGAGCGACTTGTTGGTGTGAAGTTGAAAGCTACTATCCAGGTGGTTCTACTGAATTTTGTTGTCAGCTTGGGCAAGGTGGAAAGCTATATATCCCAGAGTCATTTTGTTAGTGGTTCTGAGTTAAAGTGTAGGGAAGAAAAAGATGCGTGAGGTCCAGGGCTTCCCTAGTGGTGCAGTGGTTAAGAATCCACCTGCTAATGCAGGGAACACGGGTTCAAGCCCTGGTCCAGGAAGATCCCACATGTCGCGGAGCAACTAAGCCCGTGCACCACAACTACTGGGCCTGCACTCTAGAGCCCGTGAGCCACAACTACTGAGCCTGTGAGGCACAGCTACTGAAGCCCGCGCACCTAGAGCCCATGCTCTGCAACAAGAGAAGCCACTGCAATGAGAAGCCCCAGCACCACAACGAAGAGTAGCCCCCGCTCACTGCAACTGGAGAAAGCCTGCGTGCAGAAACGAAGACGCAATGCAAACAAAAATAAATTAAAAAAAAAAAAAAGATGTGTGAGGTCCAGAAAGCAGAAGTGAGGAATCCATGATTCTCGGATCTTCTGTACCATTAGGAGATGGAGATGCATGGCAACCTGGTAGGCCTGAGTTCCAGCACCATTTTCTGACTTCTGGCTCTGCCCATGTGGAACAGCCCCCAACCAGACACATGTTTGGCATTTGGGGACAATGAGAAACACAGGTACGGTACGAGGGAAACCCTTTTGAGTTCACTGTCTTTCTCATTCTTTCTGAGGACCATGGGTAAGTTCCTCTTGGTTCAGCTCTCCAGTCTCTTCACATTGAGCTTCCCACTCTACTTGGCTTCTCAGTTTGTAATTTTCAGGTGTTTGGAAAATCCCAACCTTTTTTTTTGTCCCAAGATCCACATGGGAACTGTTAGTGGCAGCTTGCAGTTCCCCAACCATGTGGAGCCCTGAGTCCACAGTCCCCATTTGTTGAGGTCTGCTGGGTCAGCACTTTCCCTAGTCCAAGTTTCCACAGGAAGTGCTGGTGGTGCACACGGGGCCTTTTCTTGGGAAGTCTGCAGTAATTTCTAAGCCCCAGCCCTTGGTTCTGTTCCCAGTTTCCTTACTGGGATCTGCTGGTGGTTTAGTGTATAGTTCCCTATGTATTAGAATTTTCCTCCACAGTCCACATTGGGAACTGCTGATGGCAAGTGCAGTTCTCCATTTGTTAGGAATGAGTCCACAGTGCCCATCTGTGAGGTCTGCTGGTTTAATCCTTTCCCTGTCTCTAGTTCTTTGGTTGCTACTGGTGTCCACAGCTCCATTTCCTTGGTTACCATTGGATGCTGTTAATGTGCACATGAGGTAAAGTCTATTTGCTACATGGGAATTTCAGAAGCCATAGCCACAAAAGTTGGGCAAGGAATGCAAACTTCAATGCTGTTAAAGCACTTGCCACCTAACTCAGACACCCATGTTAGGTTAAGTTGGTTACAAAATGGGTTAGATTGATACTGGGTCACCCTCAAACCTCAAGAAGATTAATTTTCATGTAGTGAGGTACAGCGTAATACATCACACAACTTCCAACCCAGCATCATGTCCCTTTTAGGTATCAGATTGTCTCGAGAGACCCAAAAGCTTAGCTAAAAATACAAAACCAGTAATACAATGGGATCCTTAAAATCTAAAGAGTCAAGTGTATCCCCTTCTGGCACAGTTGCTTTTTTTTTAATATCTAAAACGGTGGTCCCAGAAGCTGTAGATATTTGTAGTAATGGCAAAATCTTGCTAAGCTTGTTTTGTTTCCTGAGAACTTGGCTTGGTAACTGTCATGTTGGGGGCACCAAAACATGGCCAGACTGAAATGTGGGTTGCACCTAACCTAACAGACTGCAGAGTGCAGACTAGGGTCCTACATAACTACTGTCAGCCCCCAGGGGAATTGCAATGCCCATTAGAAGAACCTCTCTAATTGGATAAGATCATTTCAGAGGTGCATGCAAGAGTTCACAAATGAAACAAACAGAATGGGATACTTACTTTAATTGGCACCCAGAAGCTCCCAAAAGGCTTCAGAATTCCAAAAATACCTTCATTAAAAGCTTCCTTGCAAAAAGCTAATGAAAAATTAATGATATAAAAGGTAACATAAATCCAACAAGTAAACAGCCTCATATACACCCTCATACCTACCTTGAAAGGAGGATCCCTCCCAGAGTTGATGAGACTCAGAGATTTTCTGGTAAACTGCTGCATTATTCTCTTTAACAGCCTAGGGGAAACTAAAATTAAAATTAATTTAAAACCCTAGCCAAATTCTAGTAAAAATCAGAGCTACGCTCTCCACTTTCTACCCCACTCAGAACCTGCAGATGTGATCCTGGAAAAACTGGCAAAATCAGCTAAGGGTGAAAATTCTTATCATAGCACTCCCAAATCTCTGTCTGTACTGCCCAGTCGAGAGAGGGAAATAAAATTTCACAGCTGTTCCTTTCCAAAATCCATACCAACTGGTTATTGGTCCTTTCTCTCCCAGGGATAGATTTGGTTCCTTGCATGTCTTGTTTTATGTCATAGGAACTTGGCTGGGGGACTTCCCTTGGTGGTGCAGTGGTTAAGAATCCGCCTGCCAATGAAGGGGACACGGTTCGAGTCCTGGTACGGGAAGACCCCACATGCCGCGGAGCAACTAAGCCCGTGCGCGACAACTGCTGAGCCTGTGCTCTAGAGCCCACGAGCCACAGCTACTGAAGCGCACGTGCTTAGGGCCCATGCTCCACAACAAGAGAAGCCACCATAATGAGAAGCCCATGCACTGCAACGAAGAGTGGCCCCTGCTCACCACAACTAGAGAAAGCCCACGCACAGCAATGAAAACCCAATGCAGCCAAAAGTAAATAAATAAATAAATAGGAAAAAGAAAAAACTTGGCTGAGCTTTCTGCTTTCCTGGGACATACAAGTTGATGGCGCTTTCTTTGGCTCTTTTGTGAGTGACTCTAGATATCGTGAAGATAATATATTTTGCACCTCTTTGGGGACACTTCTTGAATCCAAGACCTTGTTCATATTGCCAAAAATATTCACTGCTCCTGGCTGAAACCTGACACGACATTTGAAAGGACTTAATAACTTTAAACCAGAAATTTGGCCAGATTAGAACCTGATATGCAGAGCCTGAAAGAAAAAAATTTCGTTAGGCCTTTTACCTTAAGTTAAATGTACCCATAGGGAAAGAAGAACATTCCAGCAAAGGTGGAGAGGTGGAGCAACGCATGATATCATTTACACTACAACCCAATTCTTTGAGGAACTGAGAGCAACTGTACTTATCTTAACAAATAAAAAAAACAGCTGTAGAGGCAATCCAATATCTATTTCTTTTTAACCAATCCTAAAACCTTCCCTATTTATCTCAAAAATCTTTTAAGTTATTTGTCTTAGGAAGCCAGAGTCCTTCTTAGAGGAATTTATATCATTTCCCTGTGCCTTTGAGATAAAAAATGTTAACTCCTAATCTAGGCCGTATGTTTAAAGTACAAACTTCAGGGATGTATTTGTAATGAGAAGTAAAATGAAAGGGGGAAAGGTTATTTTCAACTTAGAAAAACAAGAAACCCTTAAAGTGTCTTCTAAGGTCTCTGTTTGGATCTGTGTGTTTGTGTATGTCTATGAATGTACATTAAAGATATGGTGTTTTTTTTACCTCTGGATGGTATTGACAAAATTAATTTATATTGTAAAAGGAGCTCTATTTAATTGCCTTAAAGAAAATAAGCACTTATATAAATTAAATTCCCAGAAGTGTAGTGGAAACTAACCAAAATGCTTTTCAGGTTCACGTCATCTGGGAGAATATTCACTAGTGAAGCTAATTTGCATTTGTTGGTTTAATTAAAATAGGCATGTCTTTAGAGTTATCAGCATTAAATATAAAAATTTTACCTAGAGGGAAGAGATATGGGAATATATGTATAACTGATTCACTTTGTTATAAAGCAGAAACTAACACACCATTGTAAAGCAATTATACTCCAATAAAGATGTAAAAAAAAAATTTTACTTAGACGCAAGAGGGAGGGGATATATGTATACATAAGCTGATTGACTTTGTTATACAGCAGCAACTAACACAACAACGTAATGCAATTATACTCCAATAAAGATGTTAAAAATTTTTTTTACTTAAGTTTACCTAAAGTCAAGTAACTTCACTTTATCTCTTACAAAATTTGTCAGGAAAAAAAATAACGATTTAATTAAGTTTTCAAAACTAATCGAAACATAATAGTTGAAAACAAACAAATAGATTGCAAGATAAAAAGGTTTTAGGTGAATTTTCCAAAAGACTCCCCAAGTCTTTTGGTAACCTAGAATCTTAAAGTTTTCCTAAGTTAAATGATGATTTAAGTTAAATACATGGAATATCCAGATCATTTCCAAATAAGAAAAAACACTGAAACATTAGTTACTGAGCATAGGTTTATCCACTTTTTGCTTCCTTTTATGGAGGAATTAAAGATATTCCATTGGTAAAAATGAGAAATTTTCTATGAAACAGCACGTTTCTAGAAAGTATAAACAGTTCTTGTAAATCTGACAATTCTCCAAATGCTAATGTAAAGACAGTTGCTTACTTCTAATTGTTAAGAATTCTAATTAATACATGTAATTAAAACTACTGAAAATAATTAGGGAAATAATTCTATTTTCGAGGAAAGTAAGATATGTTTTTTGTTTAGAGACAGTATGAGGTATGAGGGAAATGAAAGTGATTTTGTCCTACGGGACTTCATTGGCGGTCCAGTGGTTAAGACTCCCTGCTTCCACTGCAGGGGGCATGAGTTCCATCTGTGGTGGGGAAACTAAGATCCTGCATGCCGTGTGGCACGGCCAAAAAAAAAGAGAAAAACAATTTAAAAAAAGAGAGAAAGTGATTTTATCCTAAAGTAAAGCTGGTTATTTCCAAGAGAAAGAGAACAAGGGATAAACTAAAATGGACATAGAAAATTACAGAAAATTTTTAAGAATGGAATCGGGGAAAATTTTTGTGTGTGATCAATAAATAAATATAAGAATTTTTAAAATTAGTTTTAATATCAATAGTGTACTTATGTAAAACTGGGACTTCATTTAAATAACTAAGTTTGCTCAGAACTGTAATAGAGCGCTGCAGTGCGCAGCCCTTAGCCCTAGGCAGTTGCTACGAGCAGTTACCCCCCACCACCCACCACCTCCACTCTGTTACCAGGCAACTGTTACCGGGAGACCATTAACGCGGGAAGGTTACAGCCACGTTAGAGGTCATGCTCAGCCATTGGTCGGCACAGTGAGCCCCGCCCCAAGCTAGCAACTGTCAATGGGCGATAGTTAGAGGGCCCATTCAGCCATTTGTCGGTGCTGCAGTGGGCCCCGCCCCAAGCGAGCAGCTGTCAATGAGCAACCAGTGGAGGGGCATCGAGCCAAGGGTCGCCCGAGTGGTGGTCGTCAGGTGGAGAGTGGGGTAAGAGAAAGATCCTGGCCTTCTCCCCGGGGCCCTCCAGCTCACCCGGCCTCGGGTTGGCGGGTGAGCTGGGGGGCCCAGGGAACAGACTGGGGGTGTGTCCTGCAGGGTTCCAGAGCCCTCACCAGGACCACCCACTGGCCGGGCCCAGGTCCTGAGGGAGCGGTGAACCTCTCCCCCATCCCCGCCTCTGCGACCTCATGGCAACGGTAGTCTGCGTGGGACACAGTCTGTGGGACCTGGCCCCCGCTGTTTGGGTGGCCTGAGGAGCCTGAGGGCCAATTGGGTCATGGGTGCCTGGCTTCCTCAGCGATGACAGCTGGGCAGGGTCTGGGGACCTGGCCCTGAGGGAGCCACCAACCGAGATCTGTCTCCTCCTAGCCAGCACCTGGACCTCAGAGAGTGAAAGTTGTGTCTTGGGACCTTGCCTTTTCTTGTCAGAGCAGAGAGTAACATTTGTTTGGTGGAGGTTTATAGGAATATCGTGAGCTGACCGTGACCTGACCTCAAGAGCAAAGGCTCTGACACCAAGAAGTTGGCAACAACTAACGACGCCCCTCCCTCACTTTTCCTATAAAAGGGCTTTGCTGAAAGCTTTCGGGGAGTTTGGGGTTTTCAGGCATAAGCCACCCATCTCCTTGCATGGCCCTGCAATAAACCTTTCTTTGTTCCAAACTCCAATGTTTTGGTATTGTTTAGCCTCACTGTGCGTTGGGCACACGGACTTGCGTTTCGGTAACAGTTCTCCTTGGGCCTATGAATGCTTGAATGGCTACCGCATAGCGGGCAATGCCTCTCACATTATCTAGCTGGGCTGCCACCTGTTTACAAACTTACTGAGACACCTTATTGCTCAACTCCCCTAAATTTACATTGTTAATTTAGAAAGGATTTTCCAGGAGGCGTCGATGACTCAGGATTTGCTTCCTTTGGCAGGACCCTACTTCCTGGTGAGGAATAAAGGTGAATGACACTTGATCAGGAACTGCCCCATAACTTCTGAAAGTATGGCAGAATCCACAGCTGCCCAACAAAGAACCTTAGACACTCTGGCCAGAGTCTTTCCTGATAATAGGATAGGCCTCGGTTATCTTACAGCTGAGCAAGGAGATGTGTGTGCTGTGGCCAACACCACCTGCTATCTGGATTAACACCTGGGAAAGTTGAAACTCAGTTACATGAGCTCACTGAGCAAGCCCCTTGGCTGAAAGAGGTGACTCTTTCGGTGGGGTCTTTCTTTGACTCACTTGATTTTGGTTGGTTTGGATCTTGGGGAACATGGCTCTGAAGTGCACTCCGAACATTGGGCATTTTCCTGCTTATAATAATAACAATCATCATCGTCGTCGTCGTCGTCGTCGTCATCTTTCTGGTGCACTGTATTCATTCAAGAGCTTTATTTTATTTTTTTAATTTAATTTAATTAATTAATTTATTTATTTATTTCTAGTTGTCTGCAGTGAACATGGATTACTTGTAAAATTAGAAAGAAAACAATAAATGTCATTAAAAACAATGGGCATTAACTATCCCGCTATGTCCCCTTCATCAGTACTGCATATATTTTGTTATCTAGGTCTTCAACTAATTGTAGTTATATAAAACTCGTCTCATTTCCATTACAATGTCTTTTGGCCCCAGGGATGATAAATCCGTTTTGATTTGGGTTTTTTTTCTTTTGCAATTTGGTATAGGCTGACGTCCTTTTAGTGCACGTCGCTTTTTTTTTTTTCCCCTCCCAACCCCGCGCCCAAAGTGCACATCGCTTTAAGCCCATTGCAGATACTGGGTTTTTTTTTAATTTTTTTTTTTTTTTACAAATTGGTTTGTTAACACCAAAATAGTGGCTGGCAGTTGAATCAATACACGAAAATTGTATAGTCCTAGAAGGATAATAATAGATTAATAAAGTGAATGAAGGGCTAAGCGCAGGAAGATTGTAAATATCTTTGAACAAGAGATATTTGATATAAAATGATACATACTCTTTGATTCTATTTACATGCAGTATAAAACAGGCAAAATTATTGTATACTTAGGTAATGAAACTAGAGGGAGAAAAGAAATGACCTTTTAAAAGGTAGGATATTGGTGACTGAGCGGGCAGGTGGCTCTCCTGACAGGTCATCATAACCACTGGGATGTGAGGTGTAGCCGCAGCCTCTCTTTCTTGTCCAGTTTGTGATGTCATGATGTTTATTTTGTCATATTTCTGTCGAGTGTACATTTTATGCATTTTTCTGCATTGCGTTTTCAAATATAAAATGCTGTGATATCATCAATATAACTCACCATAATGCCACATTTATAAAAAGCTATCTCAAATAATCTCAATGCATGGATAAAAAGTGTTTTATACTATTTAACATCCATGACAAATCTCTTACTAATTTAAGAATAGATGAGAACTTTCATAATCTTTTGAAAGGTATCTTCAAATTTTTTTTCATGATAGAAAGTACATATAAGTAGTCAAATGTCACTTATTCAATAAAATTGCATACCCATCACCCCTTTAGCAGTCTCCTAGATAGCCCAGCTGGTGCCAGGAGAAATAGGTATTTGAATTATAAAGGAAGAAAAAAAGTATCTTGTTGCTGAAACAGTTGTGCATATAGAACCTCATGGGGGTAACCATAAAAACGAAAGTGATTAACAGGTTTTCAGAATGCAAACAATATAAAAATAAACATCAATACCTTTCTAATCGTTACCAAAAAGAAGTTGAGTGTATAACTTAAAAGGTAACATGTCCAAAGGTAAAAATGAAATTATTCAATTATCAAAATAAGTCTAATTAATGAAACATATAGAGAGAACCATATGCAAAACATTTTTAATTATATTGAATGACATCAAAGCAGACTAAAATAAATGGAATGATGGAAAGGGTTCTAGGAAACGAGAGAGCCATGTCACCACGATGTCAATATTTCACAAAGAGCTGTGTGGTTGGTTTTTTTATATGTATACATTTATTTTATTTATTTATTTTTGGCTGCGTTGGGTCTTTTTTTAATATATAAATTTATTTATTTATTTCTGGCTGAGTTGGGTCTTTGTTGCTGTGCGCAGGCTTTCTCTAGTTGCAGTGAGCGTGGGCTACTCTTCGTTGCGGTGCGCAAGCTTCTCATCATGGTGGCTTCTCTTGTTGCGGAGCATGGGCTCTAGGCGTGCGGGCTTCAGTAGTTGTGGCGCACGGGCTTCAGTAGTTGTGGCTCGCGGGCTTAGTTGCTCCGCAGCATGTGGGATCTTCCCGCATCAGGGCTTGAACCCGTGTCCCCTGCATTGGCAGACGGATTCTTATCCACTGCGCCACCAGGGAAGTCCGGGGATAAGGTTTTATTGTCCAGAATACATTAAAAACCTCACACATCAGTAACAGAAATGCAAACAACCCAATTAAAAAAACAACAAAGGACTTGACCTGCTGGAAGTCAAAGGCACAGTCATATATTTTCAATTTAATGCATCAAAATGACATACTGATATTTTACATGAAGTTCACCAAAGATACACCGTCCAGGTAAGCATGTACAAAGCAACCCCGTAAGTAACCATGACCCCTTACAAAGTTGGGAAAGAATGCTAATCTTCTAAGAAGCTACGTTGCTAGGGTCAGAAGAAAGGAAAAAAAAAAAAGGTTCTTTATGGTTGAGCAGGCATCCCATCTTTGAGGAGGTCTGGTTAATATATAAGGCAGATACTCACTGCCCACTAAAGGGGAGGGAGGGAGGAGGCCAAAAAGGACAGAGAGAAATTTACATAATTTTATTGTCCTGCCTCAAAATATACATTGTATTTCATAAAATGGATAAACAAAATATAGCCTGTACATAGGATGGAGCAGTATTTAGCCATAAAATGGAAGAAAGCTCTGATATGCTGCAATGTGAATGAACCTTAAAATTATTATGCTGAGGAAAAAAGCCAGACACAAATGGCCAATATTGTATTATTCCATTTAAATATATAAAATGTCCAGAATAGGTAAATCCAGTGAGACAGAAAGTATTTTAGTGGTGATCAGGAGGTAGGGTTATCATGGATATAAAATAGCCTTATAATTTGTTTTTTTAAATGAAGATATATTTCACATACTCTCACATATGTTCACACTTTTCAGTGTAAAACTCAGTGGCTTTTTGTACATCGCACAGCTGTGCAACCATCGCTGTACAATCTGAATAAGGAAATATAGACTTCTACATTTCAAAATTCACTTGGACTGACTAAAGCCTGATCGGACACAAATTTCTTTGCAGTGTAAAATGCACACCTGAGAACGGTGACGTTTCACACCTGTGTATGTGCTGAGGCTGCAGGGAGGCTGGGGCCTCGGGGTCCGACTTCCCACGGGGGAAAGGTCCCTGGCTTTTGGGTTGCTGATCTCAAGCCCCAGAGGCAGGAAGCGGGAACGAAAAGTGGGACCTCCCCGTGTCAAGGGTCACACTTCAAAACCTAGCCTGACCCTGCCTTGCACGTGTTGATGTCACTGAGAGTTTTGTTCTTAACGGGCACATTCCCCCGGTGACTTCTCCCCGGTCAGTGTCCTGACTCCGGAGTTCACGAAGCCCGGTGTCTCGTCCTTTCTCATCCTCACTCCAGATATGGAGCGATCCGCGGGGAAACTGAATCTGGACTTCCAGATGCAGGAGGAGGACACAGGGGAGCCGCCCAGCTGCGAGCAGATGCCACAGGGACCTCCTGGCTGGGAGCGGGTTCTTGCACGGAGGCCAAGTCCCGGGCTGGGGAATCAGCGACGCGTGTCCCTGTGGCCTGTCACTCGGGGCAGAGGCGGGGCCTGGTTGAACTGTCCAGTCAGCGGCGACTGGGCGGGGTCCCGACAACCAGCCAATCAGGGTAGGAAGGGACCAGGAGGACTGCCCATCGGGGCGGGGGCGGGGCAAGGGCTACCGTCCAATCAGGGCTCGGGCCCCGGAGCGCCGTCCAATGAGGGTGGGCGACGGGCGCGTTCCGAGCCCCCGGAAGTTTCTCTCAGCCGTCTGCACGCTGGTGCGAACTTGTCGCACGGCCTGAGGTGTCGCGTCCCCGTCGGTCTTACCTGCCCAGGTCAGAGGGTCACCTGGAAGACTCTTCAGAGAACCCGGAAGGAGGCGGAGATGGTGAGTGCGCGGCCCGGGGCCCGAACAAGGAAAAAGCTGCTTCGAACTGGCCGGACCTGCCAGCAGAGGCAGTCTGGCCAGGGTCTCCCCGCATCCCACCCACCCCCGTGTCCAGACCCAATTCTGCCCCTCGGCCGCGGGGTGGGGACCCGGCTTCCAGTCCCGGGGTCCCAACTTGACTCTCCCCCTTGGCGGCGGATTGGGGTCCGGGCATCCGGACTGAGCCCTTGGCGGAGTGGGCTTGCGAGGGAGGAAAGGACGGTCAGAAGCTGGGGGCGAGGGAGGTCTTCCCTGGATCTGACAGATAAAGTCAAGCCCGGACTTGGCAAGGAGACTGAATTGCAAATACTGTTGCGATAGCGCCGAGGTTCGAATCTCAGAGATATGTCAGCCTCTCCAACCGCGCAGAAAAAGGCTTTTTCTCTTCTGTGTGAGGAGGGAAGTTGGGCGAGTGAGGGCGGTGCGCGGACTGCGGGTCAGTGTGGCTGGACTGAACAGGGTCCCCTGGGTCTCCTATTCTCTGGAGAAGCTGACCAGGGGCTTGTTCGGAACCTCAGTGCTGCTCAGGTGTGGGGCCGACCCAGCGTTCCCTCCTCCTGTGGGGAGGGAGCCTGATGATGTGCGTAAGAAATGGGACGGGGAAAAGTTGGTGGAGCCCAGATGTGTGAGTAGGTCAGGAGGGCCGGACCTCCTAATGTCAAAGGTCAAAGTCAAACTGGCTCCTGCTTTGTTATAAAGCAGAAACTAACACATCGTTGTAAAGCAACTATACTCTAATAAAGGTGTTAAAAAAAAAAACCACCAAAAAAACTGGCTCCTGCAATGCCTGCAGTGGTGTCACAGAGTGTCTTTGTTCTTAAAGGAAGGGCACAGATCCACAGTGACATTGCCCTCCATCCGTCCCCTGACCCAGGAGTTCCCCAGGTCCTCCTCTATCATGTTCAATAATAATCAGTATTGAGGCTGCAAAGAACAAAGCGGTTTATTTGGGGTCTTAAGAATTTCAATTTGGGGTACACAGGTTCTGGCAAAACCAGAGTGTTCTGGGGAAGAGAAAGAGTCAGGAGTTTATAAAGCACAAGCCACAAGGTTGTTAAAGTTGTCTGGCAGAAATTATGATTGACTCTGACAGACGCGGAGGAAAATTCAAGTAACCATTAAATTAAGAAGAAAGGGAATTTTATTCGAGCCAAACTAAGGATTATAACCCAGGAGACAGTCTCTCAGAAGCTCTGAGAACTGTTCCACCAGTTAGAAGTCGAAAACACAGTCATGTACATTTTTGAGATGAAAGATCGTACATCAAAATGACATACATTTCACATAAAGTTCACCAAAGATACATAGTCCAGGTAAGCACATACAAAAGGAGTAGTAAGGCAGAAGTTACATTGCTAGCCTCAAAAGAAAGGGAAAAGTTTGATCTTTACGTTTGAGAAGGCGTTCCCATCTTTGAAGAGGTGTGGTTACCGTGTAGTGCATATGCTTAAACACTAAGTGGGGAGGGAGGAGCTCCAAACAGACGGAGAGAGAGCGTTTTATGTTAAAATTTACTTGTGCTTTCTCAAAGTATAAATTTTATTTCATCACACAGGGAAGGAAATATTTGTCCTTAAGGGATAGGCTGTCACGAGTTATTTAGGGGAAGGGTCCAATAAGTATCTTGACTTTCTGGGTCATTGGGCAGATGTTCTGGATGCCTGCGTTAAGTCAGTAAGTGATCAAAAGTTCAGATTCCATCTGGGCTGAGACCTGCATAAGCCCCACTTCCTCAGTGGCCTCCTGGCTCCATTTTAGAGCGCTCTCTTAGCAATACTGACTCCATTTTGATTTTCCTTTCACACCTGTCCCCTCGTGCCCCAGCCCTCGGACTAAAGGGCAGGGGCAGCCCTGGACAGGTGGGGATACTAGGAGGGGAGACTGAGTCAGCACTTTTCTGTTTAGGAGAAAGGGTCTGCAAGCTTTGGGCTGATGCTGTGTGGCCAGGAGCAGATTCTGCGCATAGCCCAGGATCCTGGCGGCCAGGTGTGGCGTCCCATAGAAAGGCAGGCGGTAAAGGGCTGAAGGCAACAAACGGCACTTCCGCCCTGCTCCGCCACGTGACCTACAGCTGGCCCTTCTCTCAGAATCAAGCCTGCAACGTTGTCAATCAGGGCCTGAAGGGGGTCCGTCCAATCAGGGCGCGAGGGATCGAGCCTCATCCAATCAGAGCCGGGGGCGGGCGCATCCCCCCTGCGGGGACGTCGCTCTCCGCCTCCTGGGAGTCCAGCGCGCCACATGAGGTCCAGGTGTGCACTCGCTGTCCCTCTCACCTGCGCGGGCGGTCGGGCCGCAGGGCCGCGGAGAGGACGCCGTGAGAACCGAGAGCAGGGCTGAGATGGTGAGTGCGCGGGCCATGCGCTGAGACCCGCCGGGGCTCGTTCCAACTGGCCGGAACGGGCCACGGGCCCCGTCTCCCTGTCCGCAGTCCGCACTCAACTCTTTACCCTCACCCACGACGTGGGTCAGGAGTCCTGTCCCATCCACGCACAGGGTCTGGGCGCCCTGATCTGTTCCTGGGCCGGGAGGGCAGGGGGTGGGGTCCGAGGGAGCACCAGCGGAGCGGACGCTCAGGCGCTGGTGGGGAGGGGACCCGCCCTGGACCTGACAGATGAAGCCCAGCCCAGACTTGTCAAGCAAGGAGCCTGTATTGCGAATGCTGTTGCGATAACGCCGAGGCTGGGATCTCAGAGAGGTGCCAGCGTCTCCAACCACACAGCAAAGGGCTTTTCTCTTCTCTGTGAGGCGGGTGAGAGCAAGGCTCTTTTTCAGGATCGGGGCTCCCTGTGGTCAGCGCATTCTCGGCCCAGGTCTGCAAGGGCTTGTTCTGCAGCTCATTGTCGCTTGGGGTGGGGCTGCGGGTGAGGGTGGGGTTGAGGTGGGGGAGAAACCTAAAATCAGGGGCCTGTGGGTGAGAAGCCTGACCAAAGGTGGGCTAAGAAATAGTCGTTGACCTTAAAAATAAAAATCAACTGTTTACCAGCAAAAATGGGTTTATTTGGGAACAACAAAGAATTGCAATTTGGGACAGACAACGAATAGTAAAAGCCATATGCAAGTCCAAGGAACTTATTTACTGGAGAGAAAGGATGGAGTTGGGAGAGGTTATAGTACTGATGCAACTTCCACTGGAGAAAATGGAGAGTTCAGGGTGATGCTGGTTTCTCACTGGCTAGCTGCTGGGGTAGCCAGTTTCTTGAGAAGATGCCATGCATGCACATCTTTTCCTGTTGTGGCCTGCAATTGGTGATTCTTTCTTGTTTCCATTTGTTCTGTTGGGGTCTCTAATTGACA
This sequence comes from Delphinapterus leucas, assembly GCF_059928025.1. NCBI lineage: Eukaryota > Metazoa > Chordata > Mammalia > Artiodactyla > Monodontidae > Delphinapterus > Delphinapterus leucas. The sequence goes on from NW_028322234.1 coordinate 16,566,949, forward strand.
CTTGTCCCTGTAACTGACGTCACGTGGTACTGGCCGAGGCTCCCTCTTCTTCCCACCAACATCTTTTTTAGTGAGTTTTCTCTTAATTTTCACATGGCCACTGAGAATACTTGGCCAAGCCTGTAGCATAAAATAATCTAAACTTCAAAACAAGAGACCTTTATCCAAATGAGTTCCTGCAGGAGGAGAAGGGTCTGTTACACCAGGCACAGGGGGCTCTGCAGGAAAGGGGACATCTGACCCTAAGATCTGCAAGCGTCTCAGGAGTTGGGCAAAGAGAATTTTTCTCTTATACAGAGGAGTAAACACCACCAGGAGGAACCAGGTGTGATGCTCGGATAGCAGATCCCTGAGGCCAGCCTGTCCTTAGGGGTCTGTCGTCTGGCTGCGGTGAGGCCAGGTCAGGGGGAAGGAGAGGAGCTGAACCAAAGTTTGGCCAACAAGCATTTGTTCTGCTTGGTCAGTGGGGGGAACAGTTCCGCTAATCACTGATGAGGTGGAGATGGGGCTCTGAGGGGACTGTGTCTGGCCTTGTCCTGGATAAACAAGGGGCCTCCGTGTGAGTCTTATCTGAGTCAGGTGGGGCACGGGGGTGGTTTCTTGCAGCCTGCCATTTTCCAGAAGAACAAAGGGTGGGGGGCCCTTTCACCTTCCATCGAAGTTTCCAGGAGCACAGGGCTCAGGGAGGGTTCAGCATTGTCCCCTGACACCTGTGAGCAGCCTCCTCTGGGTCCAGCTCTGCACTAATATCTTCCCCTGATCCAGCTTCCGGTTTCAGCAAGTGTAAAATTCCGCTTTCTTTCTGCCTGGTTTCTTCTCCTTAGTGAGGGTAGTAAGCGTCTCAGGTCTTTGCCCTTTCCTGCTGACTTGTATTATTCTGGGCCTTTGGGCCTTAACCAGAGATGCCTCTGGGGAGAAGTGTCTCAGTACAGAAAATGTTTTCTCTTCCATTAGAATTTCAGGAAATGCAGGCAGTCCCACCCCTTCATGTGAAATGGGTGGACATACTGATTAAAAAGATTCATAGGAATCATAGTGACTCTTCCATGCAGGGTGCAGCGTTCTGACACTGTCTGATTCTTGCCTACTTCCTGTTATTAGCTGGTCAACAGAGATGAATGGAAATTCTGTGAAATGTGACCAGGGCTACTGAAACTTGCTCACTTCTTTTTAGATGAGTTACAGCTCGTCATCATGAGGATATTAGTGAACTGGTGCCTGTCTTCTGAAAGGGATGAGCAGTATCCTGTTCCTCAAATCATAAAAGTGCCCCAGAATTTCCCTAGGTGAAGGAAGGTGGCCTTGGGTCCTGCTGTCCACCCTACCCCACTCCTACGCCAGTGGCCTCCAGGCCATAGAACCGCCACAGAAGGATCTGTTTGTGGCATGAGCATAGGGGAGGGAATCCACCTGCAGGAATGCTAGGGGTGGTTTGTCCTCTGAGGTTCTGCTGCCCTCAGCTGTTCCCTGACCTTTGCTTTTGGCTTCATCCAAGAGAGTTGATGCTCTGAGTGTGATGTGTGCACCCTGAGTGAGTCTGTGAAGGTCAGGCGTGGAGAAGGCTCCTTGAGCTCAGTCCCTCCCCCTGCCCTGGGGGTGCCCAGCCAGGCTGTGTGTCAGCAGGGGGATCCCAGCCCCCCAGCTCGGATGGTTTTGACCTTCTGACTTGGGGTTTCCTTGTGCACCGTGGGCAGCAGGCCGCTGATCTGAGCGGCTCACACTTGGCTGCTCTTCCCTTTTGTTTCTTTGATGGAATCTTGTGTCATGTGACTCAGTGTGAGTACTGAAGACTTTTGTTCCGTTACTTGAAGGTGTAGATATTTATTCCCTTGGTTGGCTGGTAGCACTTCCCAGTGAGCGGCCCCCAGGGTGCCCATCATCCTGGTCTTATTTATTTATTTCCGTACGCGGGCCTCTCACTGTTGTGGCCTCTCCCGTTGCGGATCACAGGCTCCGGACGCGCAGGCTCAGCAGCCATGGCTCATGGGCCCTGCCGCTCTGCGGCATGTGGGATCTTCCCGGACCGGGGCATGAACCCGTGTACTCTGCATCGGCAGATGGACTCTCAACCACTGTGCCACCAGGGAAGTCCCCTGGTCTTTTTGTTATTCTTTGCAGCTTTACATCTGTCCTTCATCACCAAGCATCACTTTGTTTGATTTTGCTTCTGCTGAATTTGTAATAAGTGAATATGACCCGTACCACACAAGTAATGCCACACAGAAGGCTTCTCTGTGGTTCTCAGCCCCAGTCTGTTTCACACGTGCTGGTTTCAGAGGTCACCTGGTTAAATCCTCCATCCAGTCGTGTGAGGCTTGAGTTGTCTCATGTTTAATTTTGATTTGTCAGCAGCGCCGTTAAACTCCTTGATTTTGTCTCCAAGTGCCAGTGCAATATAAATTTTGTACATGTGGAAGGAAAATTGTAGGATTGTAGATTATGGATATTTTCAAAATACTAGGAAGTGTGGATGGAGGACTGGAGACGAGTGTTTATTCCACGTCATTTCCAGCAGATGGAGATTTGGAAATTCCAGCTTAATTTTGTTCATCTCAAGTGTGTAAAATGGATCTGCTTGTGATTGTATATTGGTCTTTACTGATAACCATTGAGTCTGAGCGTTTCTTATAAGTGGTGGCTCAACTTCTGTGAGATAGTTTTCAGTTATTTTCTCACCTTTAATTCATTTGTATATTTATTGATTTTTTATGTGTTATTTACATACACTGGACATTCATCTCTTTTCATTTCTAGGTATGACGAAGATGTTCTCCCAAACTGTGGGTTATCATTTCTTTTTTTCTTTTTTTTAATGTTTATTTATTTATTTATTTGGTTGCACCTGGTCTTAGTTGTGGCAGGCGGGCTCCTTAGTTGTGGCATGCGAACTCTTAGTTGCAGTGTGCATGTGGGAACTAGTTCCCTGACCAGGGATCGAACCCAGACCCCCTGCCTTGGGAGTGCAGAGTCTTAACCAGTGCACCACCAGAGAAGTCCCTATCATTTCTTTTTATTCTACACTTCATGGACAATTCTTAACTTTAATAGACTTGAACTGAATTTATCCACCTCTTCCGTTGTAGCTCTTTTTTCTTTTCGTGTATAGGAAAATTTCTCCTACTCTCAAGTCATGAGTGAGTTTGCCTGTAACTTCTCAATGTGTTCTACTTTCTTCTTTCACAGTTAAGTTCACAGTGAATTGGTTATTGCATGTGCAGTTACTAAGGAAAAAGATTTCTTATTCCCCTGTAAATACCCAGTGATCACTGCCCCTCAGGTCAAAGTGTCATCATCTGGCCCCTGCCCAGCAGCTTATGCTCTGGCGTTGATCCACTTGACAAAAACAGGTGGGCCTGTTTCAGTGCGCTGTTTTTCCATTGGTGTATTTGTCCATCCCTCTGTTAACACCATCCTGTCCTAATCACTGCAGTTTAAAATGCTTCAATGTCTGTTACGGAATATCCCACCACCTTGTTCCATAGAAAATTTTGGCTATTTTTAGAAATTTGTTTTCCATTTCAGTTTTTAGAAGTAGTTTTTCTTTAAGTTCAAACAAAACAGAATCAAACCATCCCCAAAACAAGCCAATTTTAGATTTAATGGAATTTTCTTAAAACTCTTAACCTGTTCGGGAGAAGCTGACATCCTGGTCTCTTTTCTGTGGATATGCGCCATCCCTTCATTCATTTCCTTCTAGGATGGTGTTAGTCAATATTGTTTTGAAATTTTTCCATTAAATTGTTTTATATTTTTTATTAAACATATTTTAGAAAGAAAGTTAATTTTAATGACAATTAGTTTTAATTAATTATTTATTTATTTTTGACTGTGCTACGTGTCATCTTAGTTCCCCAACCAGAGATCAAACCCATGCCCTCTGCAGTGGAAGCTCCAAGTCTTAACCACTGGACAGCCAGAGAAGTCCCCTAATGACAATTAGTTTTAAAAGTCTATGTTAAGAAAAGTCTGTTTAAACTTTTACATTTCTACTGCTTGTTTCTTTTTTTTAAATTATATTTTAAAATTGAAATATACTTGATTTACAGTGTTGTGTTAATTACTGCTGTATGGCAAAGTGATTCAGTTATTTCTTTTTTAAAATATTCTTTTCCATTATGGTATGTCATAGGATATTGAATATAGTTATCTGTGCTGTACAGTAGGACCTTGTTGTTTATCCATTCTCTATATAAAAGCTTACATCTGCTCACCCCAACCTCCCACCCCATTCTACCCCCAACTCCCTCCCCCTTGGCAACCACCAGTCTGTTCTCTGTGTCCGTGATTCTGTTTCTGTTTCAGAGGCAGGTTCATTTGTGTCATATTTTAGATTCCACGTATAAGTGATATCATATGGTATTTGTCTTTCTCTATCTGACTTACTTCACTTAGTATGATAATCTCTAGTTGCATCCATTTTGCTGCAAATGGCATTATTTCATTCTTTTTTATGGCTGAGTAATATTCCATTGTGTAGGCATACCACATTTTCTTTATCCATTCCTCTGCTCATGGACACTTAGATTGTTTCCATGTCTTGGCTATTGTGAACAGTGCTGCTATGAACATAAGGGTGCACGTATCTTTTTGAATTATAGTTTTGTCTGGATATATGTCCCAGAGTGGGATTGCTGGATCATATGGCAATTCTATTTTTAGTTTTATGAGGAATCTTCATACTGTTTTCCACAGTGGATGTACCAATTTACATTCCCACCAACAGTGTAGGAGGGTTCCCTTTCCTTTTCTCCACACCTACTCTCCAGCGTTTGTTATTTGTAGACTTTTTAATGATGGCCACTGTGACTGGCATGAGGTGGTACCTCACTGTAGTTTTTATTTCATTTCTCTGATAATTAGTGATGTTGAGCATCTTTTCATGTGCCTATTGGCCATCTGTATTTCTTCTTTGGAGAAATGCCTATTTAGTTCTTCTGCCCATTTTGGATTGGGTTGTTTTTGTTGTTGTTGTTGAGTTGTATGAGCTGTTTATATATTTTGGGTTTTTTTGGTGGTTGTGTTTTTTTTGCGGTATGCGGGCCTCTCACCGCTGTGGCCTCTCCCATTGCAGAGCACAGGCTCCAGAGGCGCAGGCTCAGCGGCCATGGCTCACAGGCCCAGCCGTTCCACGGCATGTGGGATCCTCCCAGACCAGGGCATGAGCCCATGTCCCCTGCATTGGCAGGCGGACTCCCAACCACTGTGCCACCAGGGAAGCCCTGTTTATATATTTTGGAATTAAGCCCTTGTTGGTCGCATCGTTTGCAAATATTTTCTCCTGTTGTGTAGGTTGTCTTCACTCTCCTCTATTAATGATTTTTAAAATCAAGCATGTACGGCAGATCAGTATTAGAGAGATTTCTGTGTCTGTTATTACCAAGAGCTCAGAGTGAGAAATATGTTTGAATACTTGAAAAGACTCTGAGCAGAAACAAGACTTGAAGTGTGGTTTTATGATAAACCACTCAGAAAACCTCAGTCATCCAATACTAAAAACACAGAAGATAAACAGGCATTTACTAAACTCATTGTCTCCAGCACATGACACATGACATATTAAGGCATCTTTTGCTCCCATCCTGGTATATGTAGCAGAACAACAGGTTTTGAATAGAAACCAGCACTTCTGCTCAAATACATTGGGCAGATTTTTTTTTTTTTTTTTTTTGCGGTACGCGGGCCTCTCACTGTTGTGGCCTCTCCCATTGCGGAGCACAGGCTCCGGACGCGCAGGCTCAGCGGCCATGGCTCACAGGCCTAGCCACTCAGCGGCATGTGGGATCTTCCCGGACCGGGACACGAACCCGTGTCCCCTGCATCGGCAGGCGGACTCTCAACCACTGCACCACGAGGGAAGCCCAGCAGATTTTTTAAAATATATTTTCCAATTCTACGTACCCTGAAAGCTCTCATGGTCAATCACATCTTGACCCAAGGCAGCCCAGCAGTGTACACAGATATCTGTTTACTAAAGAGGAGCAGTTCCCCATTGAACAATAGGAAGGAACTACAAAGCAGATAATGTATAAAGTTCCAAGACTGCTATTTCAATTGCTTTCAAGCAACTTATGCCTTAGTGATGAGGAGATAGATGAGATGATTGAAGGTGAGAGTCCATTAATATGGATCCTGCAGGGGAATAATTGTTCATTGGTATTTTGCTCCATTGGGATGAGAGTTTGAAAAGCATTTCATCTTTCTTTCTTTCTTTCTTTCTTTCTTTCTTTTTTAATTTATATTTTTGGCTGCGTTGGGCCTTCGTTGCTGCACGCATGCTTTCTCTAGTTGTGGCGAGCGGGGGCTACTCTTCATTGTGGTGTGCAGGCTTCTCATTGTGGTGGCTTCTCGTTGTGGAGTACGGGCTCTAGGCACATGGGCTTCAGTAGTTGTGAAACACAGGCTCAGTAGTTGTGGCACACAGGCTTAGTTGCTCTGTGGCATGTGGGATCTTCCCGGACCAGGGCTCGAACCCGTGTCCCCTGCATTGGCAGGCGGATTCTCAACGACTGCACCACCAGGGAAGTCCTGAATCTATTTTTTAAACAGCTTTAGTTGACATATAATTTATGTACCATAAGGTTTCCCTGTTCAAAGTGTAAAATTCCAGGGTGTTAGTATATTTACAATTGTGCAAGCATCCTCATATTCTGATTTTAAATCATTTTTATCACCCCAAAAGAAAACTTGTATCTGCTGGCAGTCACCCCTCATTCCAGGACTTCACCCGCCCTTGGTCTAGGCAGTTTATTAATCTACTTTCTTTTTCTTTTTCTTTTTTTAAAGGGAACTTTCTTTTTATTTTTTTATTTATTTATTTTTGGCTGTCTTGGGTCTTCGTTGCTGCGTGGGCTTTTCTCTAGTTGTGGAGAGCGGGGGCTACTCTTCGTTGCCGTGCGCAGGCTTCTCATTGCAGTGGATTATCTTGTTGTGGAGCATGGGCTTTAGGTGTGCGGTCTTCAGTAGTTGTGGCTTGTGGGCTCAGTAGTTGCAGCACACAGGCTTAGTTGCTCTGCAGCATGTGGGATCTTCCCGGACCAGGGCTCGAACCCGTGTCCCCCTGAATTGGCAGACAGATTCTTAACCCCTGCACCACGAGGGAAGCCCTATTAATCTACTTTCTATCTCTATAGATTTGCTCATTCTGTGCCTTTCGTATAAGTGTTATGTGGAGTCTTAATGTTCTTAAAGTTTATTGGTTTTGTGCCACCGATCAGTACAACATTCCTCTTCTGGCAAATAATATTCCGTTGTGAGATTATATTGTGTTTGCTTATCCAAGTCACTTGATGATCTTTTGATTTGTTTCCACTTTTTGGCTGTCATAAGTCATGCTGCTGTGAATATCTGCGTATTAGTTTTTGTGTTGGTGTTCGCTTTCACCTCCTCTCTTGGGTAGATAGATACCTAGGGTGGAATTGCTGTGTTATGTGGTGACACTGTGTTTATCATTTTGAGGATCTGCTGGACTGTCTTCCAAAGTGGCTTCACCATTTTACCTTCCCGTCAACAGTGTGTGAGGTTCCAACTTCCCCACATCCTTGCCTGCCCCGCCTTGCCTTGTTTGTCCATCTTATATCCATCCTGGTGGGTGTGAAGTATCTGCCTGTAGCTTTGGCATTTCCCTGATGAGTGTCGTCCAGCATCTTTTCATGGGCTTATTGGCCACTTGTATTTATTCTTTGGAGAAATGTCTGCTTATATTATTTGTCCATTATTTATGCATTATTTGTTTTTCTCTTGTTGCCCTTTATTTTTTATTGTTGTCCTATTAGTTTTTTAAAATGTATTTAAAATACAAGTTTCTTATCAGGTGTGTGATTAGCAAACCCCAGTCGCAGACTCAGGCGAGGCAGCCTTGCCTTCTTTGTAGCTGATGTATTTGGAATTTTTTATAATTTAGATTGTCAGACTATATTTTGGATTAAAATTCTAATTTATAAAAATAATTGCTTGCTTTGTATTTCAGGGGTCTGGTGTCATCCATATTGTCCTAAAGTTAATTACTAGGTGTTTTTTTCTCTCTGTTTAAGTCTCCTTTGGCCCTGTTGCCGTCAGATCCTTCGATTCTTCTTCATGGAGCATTTTCCTCCATTTCTGGGCACATGATTATCTGAGAGGCCCTGCTGGCTTGACAGATCCCTCAGGAAACAGGCCGTCTCTTACCCCACAGCTGTCCCAGGTCGTGGGCCCTGGCCTGCGTCTGTGCCCTCGGTGTCCACCTCATCCTGGCAGGGGGTCGTGTCTGCCTCTGTTGGATATGAGGGGACTGGCCCAGGCTTTTACATGCTGTTCAGTCCAGACGAGAGTTGTTCAGATGCAGTGGCCCTGGAAAATCAGTGTTCACGACCTCCTGACAGTCTGCTCCTGCTTGGAGTTTCAAGGAAATAACTTTTGACCAAACCAAGTATTCATTTCCTTCTTATCTGAATGATGATTTTATTTTCAGTCTTTACCACCTCAGGTTCTGCTCTCTCACTAAAAACAATTTTTTAAAAAAATTGAAGTGCAGTTGATTTACAGTATTGTGTTAGGGGACTTTCTTGGTGGTCCAATGGTTAAGACTCCGAGCTTCCACTTCAGGGGGCGCAGGTTCAATCCCTGGTCAAGGAGCTAAGATCCCATGTGCTGGGTGGTGCAGCCAAAAAGTTTAAAAAAAATAAATTGTGTGTTAGTTTCAGGTGCACAGCAAAGTGATTCCCTTATACACACACACACACACACACATATATGTATGTATATATCTATAGTCTTTTTTTCCAATTCTTTTCCATTATAAGTTATTACAGTATATTGAATATAGTTCCCTGTGTAAATCCTTATTGTTTATCTATTTTATATTTGGTAAAAAACAGTTCTTTTTAGTCACGTGTCTATAAGTCTACATCTGTTGTTGCTGTTACATGTTGCTTCAGTTTCCAGCACTTAGCATCACTGAGTAAAATGCATTTGATTGACGTGTGTGTGTTCATTTCCCACAAGAGTGTAAGCTCAGGAGTCCTAGGAATTGAGTCCGGTTTCCAACTGCCAGCCTCCCCATCCTCCCACACATGGGGGTGAAGAGGGAGCCTTGCTGACACGGAACCTGTGGCTGTTTCAGGACTCGGTGGTCTTTGAGGACGTGGCTGTGAACTTCACCGCAGAGGAGTGGGCTTTGCTGGACCTGGCTCAGAGGAAGCTCTACAGAGACGTGATGCTGGAGACCTTCAGGAACCTGGCCTCCGTGGGTGAGGACGGCTTCCTCCCTGCACTTAGTCTTTAGGGAACAAATATTTCTTACAATGTTCTTTCTTACTGGAACCAAGGAATAAAAATATGTTGAAAAACAGGCAGACGTGGTCCCCACCTTTATAGAACCTACCTAGAATCAAATAGCTTTTCCATGACCATAAATATTTCTATATTGAATTGATTTTTATTGCTCTTGATCAGAATCCTGAGGCTCCCTAATTGTGTAAATGTGAGCGTGGTCTCCAGTGTTACTTTGGGGCAGTGAGAGCAGCGTTACGGTTTTCAACCTGTGAAAGTTACACTGCGATCAGTACACATTTGACCTGATAATCTTGCTGCAGTTAAACCCAAACTCACCCATCCTCAATGACATGAGGACCAGAGAATCGGCCCATCTCATGGAGGGCTTGTTGTCCTCCATCCTCCCCCTGAGAAGCTTTTCTCCACGAGCAGGACAGCAGCCACGCACCATCTGATCTCCTAGTGGCAGCTGGGTCACTGGAGATAGGCTTCCTCTAGGGCCTCTGTGCCTGCGATCACCAGGAGGGCACACCTCTCTGGAGGAGCAGGTTCTGTATCAGGGAGAGATATTTGGACATAACTATTAGAAACATGCCTCTGTCTTTGAGAAGGTGACGTTTGTCGTTAACCTGGCTTCCCTGTTGGACTTTTCATCCATCGTTGCCCGCTTGAGAAGTCTTTCTGTAGCTCCTTTTATAAAGGGAGCATTTGGGAATGTGCATTTTGCCCAGTTTCTTGCTACTTTGCTTCTCTGGTAATATTGATCTCGACATCAGTCTCCATTCTTTTTGAGGTATTTCTTAGTGGACAGGCTGCCATTTTGACTCATTTTCCCTACCATTGCCAAAGTTCCAAATAGATGAGGTCTTCAGAGTTTTTCTTTGCTTGAGTGATAAATTAGGTTCTGGACCCAATTGCATCATGTGTGTACCTGTGTGTTTGTGTGTTTAGGCTCCTCACAACTGGTCAACTCAATTCTGACAGCATCTACCCATGGTAGCCTCAAATTCCACAGCTTAAGGGTTCGGTCCTACAAGACTCACCCCTGGTCTTCACCCGCCCTCATCTGATGCCAGTTTCAAGCTCAGGTTGTTACCAGTACTTGTGACCAACTGACTATAAATGAGAGAGGTTCCCGTGACCCCCCTCCTCAGGTTCAGTTAATTTGCTAGTACACTCACAGGACTCAGAGAAACATTTCATGTACTTTATCACCAGTTTATTATAAAAGGATATAACTCAGGAACAGTCACATGGAAGAGATGCATAGGGCAGTATATGTCAGAAGGGCTTGGAGCTTCCATGCTGTCTCCAGGTGCCAGTCTTCCCATTATCTCCATGTTTTCACCAACATAGATGCTCTCTGAACTTCTTTTTGCTGGGGTGGGGGAGGTTATGGAGGCTTTATTACATATGCATGATTGATTAAATCATTGGCCATTGGCAAGTGATTGAAACTCTGGCTCCTCTCCCCTCCTCAGAGGTGCTGGGGTGTCTGGAGGTGTGAGTGGGACTGAAAGTTCCACGCTTTAGTCACATGGTGTCTCCATTGGCAACCAGCCCCCATCCTGCGCTGCTTTTCAACAGTCACCTTCATGAATATAAACCCAATTGTGATGGAAAGGGCTTGTTATGAATAACAACACTTATTTCACCCTTCTGACCCTGAAGCATTTTCAGGAACTGAGAACAGGAGATCAAATATTATTCCATTGCTTTTATCACTCAGGAAATTCCAAAGGTTTTGGGAGCTGTGAGCAGGGAACTGTGGATAAGTACCTGATTTATGTGAGAAGTGTATGTTGGTCATCTGATTGACCAAATATATATGTATATATTTCTTATAAATCACAATATCACACATATATCCTTCCTTCCTTTATAAAACTATTTTACATTTTTGAATCAACGTATGGAAAAAAAGTACAAATGGCCTCTTTCCTTTATCCCACCATTTCTTTCCCAAGGATTTAGTTATGTTACCAATTGTTGCAGGTTCTTGCCCTCAAGTTAAAACCAGTAGATCCAGTGCTCATTGGGATATTTTGGAGACTGGACTATGCAGTGAAGAGAAAGTAGTAAGATTCACAAGAAATGATTCCTGGTCTTTTTTGGGAGAAAACTGGGCATTTCATAACATGAGAGATCAGCGTGTAACCCAGGAGAGGCATTTGAGGTGAGTGGCACTCCCACAAGGAGAAGGGGGATCTCGGCAGAGTGTTAGACTCACTTGGAATTAAATAAAAGATACAAACCTAGGTAAACAATTGTGTACTCACAGAGTTTTTACAACACAATACTTTTATAAATGTGATGTAGACATTGAGCATCTGAAACTTAATTCAGTAGGAAATTTCAATGATCAGGAAACCCAATATGTAAAAAACACTGAAAGTTATGGCTCTGTTTGAGCCCTCAGCTGGAGAATTAAACTTGTTGAACTTTGTCACAATGCAGAGAGTGCCAAAAACATGCCAATTCAGTGCACATGGCAAATACGTAGTCAAAATAATCATTACATCCATCAATAAATTATTAATAAAGAAATCATTATTATTAATCCCTAATACTGTGCTTCCTACTTTGAACAGAAATCATTTGGTGGAGAGTCTCTGTGAAGGTAAAGAAGGCCATCAATGTCTAGAAACCCGGAACCAGCTTACACATCTTACTGTGCATAAGGGTTATCTGACTGCAATTCAGCCCTGTAAATGCACTAAGTGTGGAAAAGCCTTCAGGGATTGTTCTTTCCAGAGGAATCAGCAAAGATCTCACACCAGACACAAACCTCATCCATGTGAAGAATGTGGGAAAACCTGCACCTGTGTCTCATGCCTAAATCCTCCTGGTGGAACAGACATTGTAGAGAAAACTGACAAACGTCAGGATGATGGGAGAGCATCTAAGAGATATGTGAAAAGTTATAGTAGCAAACAGTCTTTAGAGTGTAAGAAATCTAAAAAATCATTCACTTGCCTGTCATCTGTCCAGCGACATGTGAGAGGTCATTATGGACAGAAAATCCACGTTTGTGAAGTATGTGGGAAATCCTTCAGTTATTATTCCCAGATTGCACGGCATGTGAGAACTCACACTGGAGAGAAACCCTATGAATGTAAAGAATGTGGGAAAGCTTTCACTCACATCTCACACTTCCGAGAACATGTGAGAATGCACACTGGAGAGAAACCGTATGAATGTAAGCAGTGCGGCAAAGCTTTCAGTTGGTGCACTTACCTTCGAGAACACATGAGAACACACAGTGGAGAAAAACCCTATGAATGTAAGCAGTGCGGCAAAGCCTTCCCCTATCTCAAATCCCTGCAAGGACATGTGAGGATCCACACTGGAGAGAAACCTTATGTGTGTAAGGAATGTGGGAAATCCTACAGTTGTCCCAAATACTTTAGAAAACATGTGAAAACACACAGTGGAGTAAAACCCTATGAATGTACAGAATGTGGGAAAACGTTTATTACTTCTTCATCCCTTCGAGAACATATGAAAACACACAGTGAAGAGAAGCCCTATCAGTGTCAGCAGTGTGGGAAAGCCTTCAGGTATCTGATATCCCTACAAAGACACATGAAGACACACACTGGTGAAAATTCTGAATACAAAACTGTGGAGAAGCCTTCCTTCTCCCTTAGAACCTCATTGTAAATGGAAGCAATCACATGGAGTGAAATCTTATGAATGGAAAGAATGTGGAAAAACCTTCAGCACTTCACTTATTTTGTAAATGAAAACTCAGGGCACAACAGAAATCTTTTGTTATAAACATGGTTTTTCCTTTGTAAGTGCCTCATCCTGAATAGGGATCCCAGTGTATTAATTTCTAGTTCGTGTTGCTGATCTGAACACTTAAGATAATTAATTATCCCTCCATGTCCCTTTCATCTGTACCTCATATAAAACTTGTCTCGTTTCCATTACAGTGTCTTTTGAACCCAGGGATGTTAAGTGGTTTTTGGTTTTGGGGGTTTTTTCAGGTGCAACTTGGTATAATTTTAGATGAAAAAAGTTTTGATTCTTACATCCCATTGTTTTCCTCATATGTGATCATGAGACCTGTATTGTTGAAATGTCTTTCCTGGTCTACTGTTACAGATACTGGAATTTTCTGACTCAGTGTTTACCCTCCCCTGGAGTATTAAACTGAAAGGTATGTCTTTTCCATGTTTCCTTGTTGCTTATATGTCCTCACAGAAATTAGTAATTGTGGAAGGTCTTGGAGGACATTCTGTCTCATCTAATTATGTTCATAAATTTGACCTCTGTTCATGTCCATGATCTTGGTTGGAAATTGGACATGATCCATGGAGTTAAGAAGAGTGACTTGCTGGCATGAAGATGAAAGCTCCTGTCCAGACGGTTCTACTGAATTGTGTTGTCAGCTTGGGTGAGGTGGGAAACTGTATATCCAGAGTCCTTCTGTTAGTGGTTCTGAGTTAAAGTTCATGGGAAGAAGAAGATGCATGAGGTCTGGAAAGCAGAAGCAGGGAAGCCATGATTCTTGGGTCTTCTGTACCATCAGGAGACAGAGATGCATGGCAACCTGGTGAGCCTGAGTTCCAGCACCGTTTTCTGACTTCTGGCTCTGCCCATGTGGAACAGCCCCCAACCAGACATGTGTTTGATGTTAGTTCCCTGTTGGGCAGCAGATTCCACACTTGTCCACAAGTTCCCTCATGGATCTTCTTTGGTTTTCAAGTGCACACAGATCCTTGCATGTTCCTATGGCTCTTTGGTGTCCATCAGCCTACTTCTTCAGGCTTCAGAAGATCACCTAGTGATGTACTCATACCCTGTGACCCCCCCTTCATGTCCGATGATTCTCATAATTATGTGATTTCTGTAAGAAGCATCTTGTTCCTTTAGTAGAGAGGCTGTTTCCTTCCCAACCAAATGCAGGAAATTTACTTCCCTGGTTGCACTGTTGAGGCTGCACTGACCCTACATTTGTTGTTTCTGGATACTTCTCTGATTGCAATAAGCACTTTTGAATGTATTTGGCCTATTGTGAGCGTTTTCTCTCTCTCTCTCTCTCTCTCTCTCTCTCGACTGTGTTGGGTCTTCGTTGCTACACATGGGCTTTCTCTAGTTGAGGCAAGTGGGGGCTACTCTTCGTTGCAGTGCGCAGGCTTCTCATTGTCATGGCTTCTCTTGTTGCAGAGCATGGGCTCTAGCAGGCTCAGTAGTTGTGGCACTCGGGCTTAGTTGCTCTGCGGCATGTGGGATCTTCCCAGACCAGGGATCAAACCCGTGTCCCCTGCATTGGCAGGTGGATTCTTAATCACTGCACCACCAAGGAAGCCCATGTTTTCTCTTATAGCTGACTGCTCTCTAAGCCATAAACCTACTATATTTACTTACCTTGCATTTATAGATGTGATTACCCAGTGCTTAATTATTTCATTTTTTAAATGTTTTGTTTGTATTCATACTTGATAGACCAGAGTTGTCAATAATTATACAATAATCAGAAAAACAAGCTGCAAGTTGGTGTCCAACTATCCCCTATGCATTGGTCCGTCTATCTGCATGATGGCTTATAGTACTGAGAGAAATAGCTTCTTCACCTGTACCTTCCAAATCTCTTGCAATTTAGGCTATTGGTGAATTATAACCCGAAATTATAAAGACGATTCTGGGAAGTATACATCCCAGCCTTATCCACAATGAAATAACGCAATGCAATAGAACCATATCTACCTTTCATTGACCTTTCATAATTAGCACAGTAGGGGCTAGAGGGATATGAAGATGGAGATTATATATATATGAAATATATATGTATAAAATATAAAATATTTCTGGTTCCAGAAAATAGTATAAGCAGAACAGTAAAATAACTATTTCAGATAACACTGGAAGTTGATACTTAAATGGATTATAAAATATATAAAAGTATACATATACCAAGTTCAGTAGTGTGCCCCCAAATTTTTATGTCCATCTGGAACCTCAGAATATGATCTTTTTTGGAAATAAAATCTGATTAATGGGAGACAGTAGGTCCAAAATGGAGTCACTTGTGTTAGGCAGCCAACCAAGACTTAATAACGAACCAAATTGCAGCATCAACTTTTCCCAGGAATGTGGCCTTTAACCAGTGAACCTGGCATTTCCTGGTCTACAGTAGGAGGTATTCCACTGATATACTGCCTACACTTCTGTTCCCCTCAGAAGGGTGACCTTGCCTGAAACAATGCACTCTTTGCTAATAACGTTTCTTTTTCTGTCCCTTCTCTGTCTTTAAAAAAACGATTATTTCTGCAGGTCTTTGGACCTCCTTTCTGCTTGCTAGATGAAATGCTGCCTGATTCATGAGTCGTTTAATAAAGCCTATTAGATGTTTAAAAGTTACTCAGTTGAATTTTTGTTATTTAGCAGATTTGGTGGCAGTGATAGGATCTGAGGTGAACTTCTGATGGCATTTGGGAACAATGAGAAACACAGATGTGGTACGAGGGAACCCTTTGAGTTCAGTCTTTCTCATTATCTCTGAGGGTTATGGGTAAGTTCCTCTTGGTTCTGATCTCTACTCTCTTTCCCTTGAGCTCTCACTCTTTTTAGTTTGCAATTTCCAGGTGTTTGAGTGGAAAACTCCAACCCTTTTTTCTGTCCCAAGATCCACATGGGGACAGTTAGTAGCAGCTTGCAGTTCCCCAACCATGTGGAGCTCCTATTCCACAGTCCCCATTTATTGAGGTCTGCTGGATCAACCCTTTCCCTACTCCACAATTCCACAGAAATTGCTGGTGGTGCACACAGAGCTTCCTCTTGGGAAATCTGCAGTAATTAGGTTTGTGCTGTGACCAACACTACCTGCTGCACCTGGATCAACATTTCTGGGAAAGTTGAAACTCAGTTACGTGAGCTCACTGAGTAAGCCCCTTGGCTGAAAGAAGTGACTCTTGGTGGGGTCTTTCTTTGACTTATTTGATTTTGATTGGTTTGGGCCATGGAGAACGTGGCTGTAAAGTGCACTCTGAACATTGGGCATTATCTTCTTTCCACTAATAATAATAATACGCTTTCTGGTGCACTGTATCCCCTCAAGAGTCTTTAATGTGTGTTCATAGCTGCGAACCACTAAGCAAATGACCTAAGACTGGAATGTCAGAAAAGAAACAAGAGAATGACCAAATTTAAAATGGAAACCTGGGCTTCCCTGGTGGCGCAGTGGTTGAGAGTCCGCCTGCCGATGCAGGGGACACGGGTTCGTGCCCCGGTCCGGGAAGATCCCACATGCCGCGGAGCGGCTGGGCCCGTGAGCCATGGCCGCTGAGCCTGTGCATCTGGAACCTGTACTCAGCAATGGGAGAGGCCACAACAGTGAGAGGCCCACATACCGAAAAAAAAAAAAAAAAAAGAGGAAACCTAAAGCTGTGACCTGTGAATATCACAAGGATTAAGCAAAAAGTGTCATGACATATGGATACCACACAAAGGATCAACAAAATTCACAAAGCTGTGAGAACTACAGGGTAACAGCTGAGTGGTACTAATGCCTTAAATTTTGAACACATTTCTCAGTAAAGCTGAGACTGATCAAAAGAGGGAAATGTTTAAAAAAGGAAACTACAGGCCTCAAGTGGAGTCACTTGTATTAGGCCCCAGCCCCACTGCAGCAAACCAAGTCTTAATACCTAACTGAATAGCAGTGTCAACTTTTCGCAGGAATGTAACCTCTAGCCAGCCAACCTGGCATCTCTTGGCCAACTGTAAGAGGTACTTCACTGGTAGACCCCTTCAGTTTCCCTTAGGAAGGTGACTTTGCCTGAAACAATGCATTCTTTGACGATAATTTCTTTTTTTCCACCTCATTCTTTCATTTTCTGTAGCTCTTTGGAGCTCCTTTCTACTTGCTAGATGAGATGTTGTCCAATTTATGACTCATTTAATAAAAACAATTAAATCTTTTAAATATGATCAGTTGAATTTTTGTTTAACAGGTCTTTTCAGATATACTCAACACGAGTTCATAACAGATTAGAGTAGGTCTGGTCCAACGATGGACGTCCTTTTAGAAAGAGGGAACTTTGGACACAGGCCTGCACGGAAGATAGATATGTCCTCACCACATGAGGTAAAAAGGAGCAAATTGGCATGATCTGTCCACAAGCCAAGGAATGCAAAGGGTTTTTGGCAACCACCAGAAGCTAGGAGTGAGGCCTGGAACATTCTCCCTCACAGCATCCAGAAGGAGCCAGTGCTGCCAACAGCTTGATTTCAGAATGTCAGACTCCATTGCTTTGTTAGGGGACCTGAGTAGACTCATATAGTTCCTAAGGCAGAAGTAGGCCTTAGGTAATTTTAGGATAGCCAGAGGCCGGTGCACCTGGAGCAGAGTGAAATGATGGAACAACAGCAGAGGTCAGAGGAGAGTGTGAGGGTGGTAGGCACATCATGTATTGATGCACTGGCCTGCCATGGTGCACTGACATTGGCTGTGAGTGACATGGAGCCTAAAATTGACCAGATGAGGCAGCTTCACAAGATCCTTCTGTTTCCTTGAGAACAGGCACTAGGATGATACTGTCAATCAAGGTAGTAGATCAGACTGGGTTGGTAGCAGTGGCAGTGTTGTATGGGGTTAGAGCCCAGACATAATTTGAAACTCAGGCTATTAGAATTTCTTGATGGCTGGAAGTTTGGGTGAGAGGAAGAATCAATGATTCCTCCATTATTTTGCACAGAAAAAACAAAACCCAGCATGATTGAGTTGCTATAACTGAGATGCAGGTTGTCACCCATGGAGAATAGTGCTGGAGTGTGATGAATCCAACTCTAAGTGTGTCGGGATGGAGATGAGATCAAGACAAGCTGAAACAGAACATAAACCAATAAGACTTATTAGGTTTACTACAATTTAAATTTTTTTCAAAAATGTTACTAGAAACATTGGTCCAAAGAGTGAAAGTAACTGCTAGCAGTTGAATCAATACGTGAAAATGGTATTGTCCTACAAGGGTATGGATGACTAACCATTTTCAAAAGAAAGATATTTGATATAAAATGGTATATACCATTTATGTTTTCAAAGAACCAGCTGTGAATTTCATATATCTGTTCTATTTTTTTTTTAGTCTCTACTTATTTCTTCTCCAATCTTTGATTTCTTTCGTTCTGCTAACTTTGGGTTTTGTTTGTTCTCCTTTTTCTAGTTCCTTTAGTTGTAAGTTTAGATTGTTTACTTGAGATTTGTTTTGTTTCCTGAGGCAGGCTTGTATCACTGTGAACTTCCCTGTTAGAACTGAGTTTGTTACATCCCATAGATTTTGGAATGTTGTGTTTCCATTTTCATTTGTCTCCAGTTATTTTTTTATTTGCTCTTTGCTTTCTTCAGTCACTCATTTGTTATTTAGTAGCATATTATTTAGCCATCACGTATTTTTGGGTTTTGCCTTTTTTTTTCTTGTAGTTGATTTCTAGTCTCCTACTGTTGAGTTCAGGAATGATACTTAATATGATTTCAATATTCTTAAATGTATTGAGACTTATTTTGTTACCTAGCATGTGGTCTATCCTGGAGAATGTTCCATGTGCACTTGAAAAGAATGTGTATTCTGCATTTGGGGGTGGAATGTTTTTATATATATATATATATATATATATATATATATATATATATATATAGTGATCTAATGTGTCATTTAAGGGCAGTGTTTCCTTATTGATTTTCTGTCTGGATGATCTGCCCATTGATGCAAGTGGGGTGTTAAAGTTCCCTACTATTACTGAGTTACTGTCATTTCCTGTATTTTTGTTTGCTAATACTTATTTTATGTATTTAGGTGCTCCTATATTGGGTGCTCCAATATTTACAACTAGTATTGCTTCTTTTTTGTTTGATCCTTTGATCATTATGTTATGTCCTACTTTGTCTCCTGTTAGAGTCTTTGTTAAAGTCATTTTGTTTGATATAAGTATTCCTACCCCAGCTTTCTTTTCATTTCCATTTGCATGGAATACCTTTTTTTTTTTTTTTTTTTTTTGCGGTACGCGGGCCTCTCACTGTTGTGGCCTCTCCCATTGCAGAGCACAGGCTCCGGACGTGCAGGCTCAGCGGCCATGGCTCACAGGCCCAGCCACTCCACAGCATGTGGGATCTTCCCGGACCGGGCCACAAACCCGTGTCCCCTGCATTGGCAGGTGGACTCCCAACCACTGCGCCACCAGGGAAGACTGGAATAACTCTTTTTATCCCCCTCACTTTCAGTCTGTGTGTGTTTTTAGATCTGAATTGAGTCACCTGTAGGCAGCATATATATGGGTCTTGGTATTTTTGATCCATTCAGGCCCTCTTTTGATTGGGACATTTAGTCCATTTACATTGAAAGTAAGTATTGATTGGTGTGTATTTATTGTCACTTTGTTTATTGTTTTCTCGTTGTTTTGTAGTTCTTTTTTTGTTCCTTTCTTTTTCTTTCTTCCCTTGTGATTTGATGACTATCTTCAGTGTTATGTTTGGATTCCTTTCTCATTTCTATGTGTATATCTGTTATAGATTATGGTTTATGTTACCATGAGATTTTGTGGAACACCCTATATATATGTGATTATTTTAAGTTAATATCTTAAGTTCAGATGCTTTCTAGGAAGCCTGGGTCTTTACCACCACTACCCTCCCCTCAACATTTAATGTTTTTTCTTTCTTTCTCTTTCTCTCTCTCTTTTTTTTTTTTTTTTTTTTTTTGCTGTGCCACATGGCATGTGGGATCTTAGTTCCCCAACCAGGGATCAAACCCATGCTCCCTGCAGTGGAAGCACCATGTCCTAACCACTGGACCACCAGGGAAGTCCCACATGTAATGTTTTGACATCATATTTTGCATCTTTTATTTTGTGTGTATTCTTTTTTGTGTGTGTGTGTGTGTGTGTATTCTTAAACTACTTATTGTGGATGTAGATGATTTTACTACTTTTGTCTTTTAAACTTCCTACTAGCTTTATCAGTGGTTGATCTACTACCTTTACTGTATGTTGTCTTTACCAAAGAAATATTTCCTTTCCTAATTTTCACATTTCTAGTTGTGATAGTTTCTTTTCCACTTAGAGAAGTCCCTTTAATATTTCTGGTAAAGCTGGTTTAGAGGTGCTGAACTCTTTTAGCTTTTGCATGTCTCAAAAACGCTATCTCTCCTTCAAATCTGAATAATAGTTTGCTGGATGGAGTATTCTTGGCTATGTGCTTTTCCCTTTCGTAAGTTTTTATTTATTTATTTTTTAAATTTTTGGCTGTAAGTCTGTTTCATAAACAGGTTCATTTGTGTCATATTTTAGATTCTACATATAAGTAATATCATACGGTATTTGTCTTTGTCTGACGTACTTCACTTAGTATGATAATCTGTACTTGCATCCATGTTGCTGCAAATGCCATTATTTCATTCTTTTTTATGGCTGAGTAGTATTCCATTGTATACGTGTACCACATCTTCTTTATCCATTTATCTGTCAATGGACATTTAGGTGGTTTCCATGTCTTGGTTATCGTGAATAGTGCTGCTATGAACATAAGAGGTGCATGTATCGTTTTGAATTACAGTTTTGTCCAGGTATATGCCCAGGAGTGGGATTGCTGGATCATATGGTAATTCTGTTTTTAGTTTTCTGAGGAACCTCTGTACTGTTCTCCATAGTGGCTGCACCAATTTACATTCCCACCAACAGTGTAGGAGGGTTCCCTTTTCTCCACACCCTCTCCAGCATTTGTTATTTCCTACTAGTATATTTTTTATATAAATTTATTTAATTTTATTTATTTTTGGTGCCTTGGGTCTAAGTTGCTGTGCACGGGCTTTCTCTAGTTGAGGCGAGTGGGGGCTACTCTGTTGCAGTGCGTGGGCTTCTCATTGCGTGGCTTCTCTTGTTGCAGAGCATGGGTTCTAGAGTGCAGGCTCAGTAGTTGTGGTGCAGGGGCTCAGTAGTTGTGGCTCGCGGGCTCTAGAGCGCAGGCTCAGTAGTTGTGGCTCACGGGCTTAGTTGCTCCACGGCATGTGGGATCCTCCCAGACCAGGGCTCAAACCCGTGTCTCCTGCATTGGCAGGTGGATTCTTAACCAATGCGCCACCATGGAAGCTCCCTACTGGTGTATTTTAAATTTCATTTATTGTATTCTTCAGCTCTGATTGGTTCTTCTTTATATTTTCTAACTCTTCATAAAAATCCTTGCTGTGTTCATCGTTCTTCTTCCAAGTTTGTTAAACATCTTTATGATCATTACCTTGAATTCTTTATTCATTTGATTGCTTATCTCCACTTCACTTAGTTCTTCTTCTGGGGTTTTGTCTTGTTCCTTCATTTGGAACATATTCCTTCTTCTCCTCATTTTGTCTAATTCTCTGTGTCTATTTCTATGTATTAGGTAGGTCAGTTTCATTTCCCAATCTTGTAGATGTGACCTTAATGTAAGAGACAACCTATGGTGCCCAGACGCAAACTCCCTTCTGGACACCTGTGCTATATGCTCTGGGGGTGCTCCCTAGGTGGGCTTATGGGTCCTTCTGTTGTGGTGAATCTGACCACTGTGGGTGCACTCATAGGTGGGACTGTTCCCTGGCCTGTTTGGCTCTCAGGCTTTGCTGACCCACTGGTGGTCAGGGGCCGGGTCCTGGAGTGACTGGTTGCTCATCCCATGCGGGACACAGGACAGGTGCCGGCCTGCTGGTGGGCTAGCAGGCCCCCAGAGCTTATAGGCTAGATGGAGGACCCCAAAATGGTGCTTTTCAACAATGATGTCCTTGTGGTAAAACAAACTCCCCAAAATGGCTGTTGCCAGCCAACATCGGTGTCCCTAAAGGGAATCCCAGATGCCTCCTACCTCTCTGAGATGTTCTACAAGATCAGCAAGTGGGACTGAACCAGTCCTGCAGGGAGGCTAGGGCCTCATGGTCCGGCTTCCCATGGTGGAGCCTTGGGTTGCTAACCTCAAGTCCCAGATGTGAGGGTGGGGATGAAGGGCGAGGTCACCCCATGTCAAAGGTCACACGTCTGACAGAGTCTGACCCTGCCTTGAACGCGGTGACATCACTGTCTTTGTTCTTAAACAAAGGGCATAGACCCAAGGCAACCTTAAATTGGGCAGACCACTGGCCCAGGACGTCACCAGACCCCCATTCCATCCTGTCCAGTCCTGGCTCCCTGGGGAAACTGAATCAAGACACACACATTGTTTAAAAAAAAAAAAAAAGACACACATTTGGCTCCAGGAGGGTATGCCCACTCGGGACCAGGTTCAGCTCAGAGCCCAGGTTGGGGGTGGGCTGGTCGGCCACAGGTGTCCTGTTGACCTGTCACTGAAGAGGTGGGAGCGGGTCTTGGGAAATTGTCCAATCAGAGCCCTCCGTGAGAGGGGGAGCCCAGAGCACCCTCCAGTCAGAGCTGGGGGCAGGCCCGCTGGCACCCTGCGTGGACCTCACTCTCGCCCAGCTGCTGTGCTTACCTGCCACGTGCGGTCCCAGGTGTACCGTCCCCATCGCTCTCACCTGCCTGGGCCGCGGAGCCGCAAGGAGAATGCCCCTGAGAGTCAGGAGGGCTGGAAGCAGCCATGGACCCGGTCCTACCCGAGGGCTCACGATCCAAGTCTCCACCCTGCGCCGCGGGGTCAGGTACTGGCGTCCTGTCCGGACCTTACGCGGGGGTTCCACCCCAGTCCTTTGCTGGGCAGTGTTCGGAGGGAGGATGGGATGGTCACTGGTTGCAGGGTGGGGGTGGGGTGCAGTTCGTGTGGCTGCAGGGGACCCACCCTGGACCTGACGGTTCTGCATTCACTCTGACCACATGTTTCAGCAAAGGTAAAATAACGGATCTTTTCCCAATTTCCTCCACTTAGTGAAAACAAGTGTTTCATTTCTGTTCTTTGCCTCCTGGTGGGGGCGCTGTTGTTTTGACTTGTGCTGTTCTGGGGCTTAGTCTGGGAATGCGGCTGGGGAAGGAGTCACATCCGGCACAGGCAGAAAGTCCTGCCAGCACCCAGGAGAAAGGGGCCAGGTAGCAGGAGGACAGGCGGGGTGGAAGCCGTGCTCAGCCTGGGCAAGGCGCCTCGAGCTGGGAGCTGCCCCTCTCCACCCCCAGTGTGAGTCAGGCCCTTGAGTACCTCAGACACACGGAGATCACATCGGGCCGTGCCTGGCACCTAACAGCCCCTTTCTAGCACAGGCAGCTAACCTGCAACGTGCTGACAGGGCCCTGGCCTCCTCCAGGCACGCGGGGACAGGAGGGAAGAGGCTTGGGACCAGAGATGGACTCCTGAGATGTGGGGGCCCCCCGATACCCTGGGGATTCCACTTCAGGCCCCACCCCCTCTGCCCCCCGCCCTCCAGGGCTCCCACCTCCCTGGGGGGGGCGGGAAAGCCCAAGTCCTCCCCCGTGGCCGGCTAGGCCCTGCATGATCTGTGCTGTCCCCTCCCTGCCCTCACCCCCTCCCTCTGTCCCCCTCGCTCACACTGCTCCAGACACACGGGCCTCCTCACTATTCCTCCAACACACCAGGCCTGGTCCTGCCCCAGGACTTTTGCACATGCTGTGCCCTCTTCCTGAAACAGCCTTCCCTGTTCTCTCTAGGGTGGCAGGAACTCCTTATCTTCCATGTCTCACTGTGAACGTCACTTCCTCCGAGAAGCCCTTCCTGATTACCTTAGCTCAAAATCTTGACTCACGTTCACCCGTTCACCTTCTATTTTCTTTTAGGTGTTTACATTTTGTGAATCTTGTTTCTCTATTTATTTATTTGCCTCTCTCCTTCCCTTAGAGCTGCCGGGTCCTGTGAGGTAACCACTAGTCAAATGTGGCTCTTTAACCTTCAATCAGTTAAAATTCAGCTCCTTACAGGAGCTCAGTAGCCACATGTGGCTGGCGGGTGCCATATTGGACCCTGTTGATAGAAAACATCCCTATCATTGAGTCAGATCCTGTCCCTCCCCTGCTCAAACACCTCCCAGGGCTCTCAGTCTCCCAGAGTCAAAGCCGAAGTCCTCAGGTGGGTTTTGAAGGCCCCATGGGGTCTTTAGCACCCCTCTGACTTCAGTCCCTTTATTCCAGCCACACAGGCCTCCCTGCTAGTCCTTGAACACTACCTCAGGGCCTTTGCTCGGGCTGATTCTTGCCTGAAACAATCTTTGCTGGGACACTTGCAAAATGATCGTTTGAGCCCTGGAGAACTCCCCCAGCCTTGCCCTTGGGGCCTTGGCTTTCGTCTCCTTAATTCTTTTAATGGCCCCATTGTCCCAGATTTGGCCAGTAGGAGCCCCTTCCAACTGGCTCCTGGGCTGTAGTGACAAGCCCCCATCATCTTCTGAGCACTGCCTGGCTTTCAGGAGTAACTAGATGCTCCAGGATTACTGTCCCAGTCCTGGGATCATCTTTGTTGACATGCAGATTTCTGAGCTCAAGCCTGGTGCTTCTAGTTAGGGGATTCCTAGGAGAATGAGTAACTTTTTAAATTTAAAAAAACCTTCCTAGTGGGTTAGGGTGGCAGGAAAACTAGGAGGGAGGTGGGTGTGATTATAAGGGCAACAGAGGAGACCCTTGTGGTGATGAACATACTCTGTATCTTGACTGTGGATAAATGAACCCACCCAGGTGTTATAATTGTATAGAACTTAATACACACACACACACACACACACACAACACACAAACATACAAACACACACACGCACCCCTGAATAAAATAGATTGTATCAATGTTAAGATCCTGGTTGTGACATTGTACTATAGTTTTGAAAAATGTTGCTACTGGGGAAAACTTGGAAAAATGTAGAAGAGATCTCTCTGAATTATTTCTTACAACTGCATGTGAATCTACAGTTCTCTCAATAAAAATTTTCAATTAAAAAAGAGACATACTGGGAATTCCCTGGTGGTCCGGTGGCTAGGACTCTGCCCAGTAACTGCTGAGGGCGCAGGTTCAATCTCTGGCCGGGGACTAAGATTTCCAGAAGCCATGCAGCGTGGTAAAAAAAAAAAAAAGAGAGAGAGAGACCTACTAACAGAAACGTAAGAAAATGGTTTCATGATGGGAATGCCAATAACATGAGAGGCCATGAAAAAAATAATAAAAGAGTACATGGGCTGCAGCTTCCAAGCAATGATCGTGTAGAGCTACATGAATGAATTTCCCCTGTCACTGTCCAATCTGCTTTTCAGAAATAAACATGAGATTAAAATTCAGGATGAAAAAGAAAAAGGGTGACACACAGAAGCAGCTTCATTTGGGACCCATTGTTTTCAACCACAAATAAGCTATTATAAAATTCCTTAAAGGGATGATCTTACCAGTTATATTCGTGGAAACACAGCAATAAAACCAGAGATACAGTAAAACAAATGAAACCAAATGGTCACAGACAATTAAAATTGATCACTGATGTTCTTTGATCACTGGTTGGCTATCTATATGCTTTCTAGTACAAATTAGGAAACTATTTGCGGGGGGAACTTTTTATTTTGATATAATTTCAAGCTTACAGAAAAGTTGCAAGATCAGTACAAAGAACTCCTGAATATTCCCTTCACCCGGTTTTCCCAACATTAATAGCTGGTCCCTTTTGCTTTTTCATTTTCTTTGTGTGTATATATACATATGTATATATAAATGATGTATATTTTCCCCCTTAACTGTGGGAGGAAATTGCATTCTGTGCCCCTGTAACCAAGCAGGATCCTATGGGGCCTTTTCAGGACAAACCCACCCACCATGTCCTCCGCCTTCCTCTTGTCTGTAAAAAAACCTTTAGCCTCCTAGGCCTTTCTCGAGTTCCAAAGAATAAATTCAATCAGAGAAGGGAGAAAATGCAGAAAGAAAGTAAAACAGCCAAGCAAGACGAAATAGCAATGATTTAGCCATTAAAGTCAAGGACCTTCCGTATCTCCTCAAGGGCTATAGATCATATTCTGAGCCGTGTCCTTTGAGCTGTTTTGGAGATACTGAAAAAACCACTAGGTGGATGAAGTAAACTGCATGATGCCCACAAGCACGTAGACCCCAGACCAATTGGAACCAGGTTTATGATGTTGACGCCTGATTACCTCACCACCAACCAATCAGAAGAACGTCCACCAGCTGACCACGCACACACACCACCCCCTCCCTCACCCCGTCTTTAAAACCCTTTCCCTGAAAACTATTGGGGAGTGAGTCTGGGGCTTTTGAGCACTAGCTGCCTGGACTCCTGGCTTGCCGCCTGCGATAAACACTGCGCTTTCCTTCACCACAAGCCGGGTCAGTGAACTGGCTTTACTGCCCGCAGGTGGGCAGACCCAGTTTGGTTCGGTAACATCCCCTTTATCCTGAAATACTTCGGTGGCTGTTCTGAAACAGCCAACTAGAAGGTTTTGCTAGTGAAAGGGCGCCCTCTTGTGGTCACTACTTTTCTCCACTGAACGCTTTCTTCGTATATTGTGGATACAATTACTTTGTCAGTGTCTGTTTCACAAATATCTTCTTGCTGTGGCTTGCCTGCTTGCTTTCTTCATAGTGCCTTTCAATGAGCAAATGTTTAAAAATTTAATGACCTACTTTATCTTTCCTTTGTGTGTATTTGCCACATTTTGTATCCTAGCTAAGAAATCTTTGCCTAACCCAAGGTCACAAAGATTTTTTTAAAAATATTTATTTATTTATTTGGTTGCACTGGGTCTTAGTTGCGGCAGGTGGGCTCCTTAGTTGTGGCATGTGAACTCTTATTTGTGGCATGCATGTGGGATCTAGTTCCCTGACCAGGGATGGAACTCGGGCCCCTGCAATGGGAGCATGGAGTCCCAACCACTGCACCACCAGGGAAGTCCCAAGACTTTTCTCCTGTGTTTCTTCCAGATGTTTTAGAGTTTTATTTCTTACATTCAGTTCCATGATTCACTCTGAACTGACTTGTGTACACTATATTATGATGAAGTTATCGTTTCTGAATCGACAAACATGCCCTTAAAAAGAAGACCTATAAGAATTTTCAATTCTCCCAAAATTGAACCTGTTAATTTAATGCAAATAAACCAGCTGCAGCCCATCCTGGACACCATCCACTGCACATCTGAACTTCTCCAAGTGCCTGAGATGACAGTTCACAGCCAGGAACTGCTCTCAGAGCCCCCAGGCCTGTCCCAGCCTCACCTCAGTCACCCTGGCAGCCCTCCCTGTACCAGAAGCATCCTGCCTAGAACCTGGAAAAAGGCTGGGGATGGGTCCCTAAAGGGGGAGAGGGGGCGGTTAAGGCAGGATAGAGGCTTCTCTATGTGTGAGTGGAATCAAACGTCTGTGCAGGGCCCTGGGGAGGCAGCAGAAGCAGCAGGTGCTCAGAGCCACTCCCCTGTCCACATTGGGATACATTATATTTATTATATATGTTCTTTATATGGTTAATTTTTGTCCCTCCCCACTGGAATCTAAGAAGGATGAGGGCAAGGATTTTTGTGTTCGTTTACTGCTGTCGTTTACTGCTGTCTTCCCCCGTGCAGACAATAGAGTCTGGAATACGGAGATGCTTAAAGAGCATTTTTTTTGAGGAGTCCCCATGCATTTTTCCATCACCCAATACAAATACATATATAGGTACAAAAGTGAAAACATGAGCTAGGTCGCCATCCAGTGGCCACTATAGGATATCTGTTCGGAGAAATAAGCATTTATTGCTTATGCGAGCGGCCATTGCTTATCAGAGTAACCTGGGCGCTCAGGGATTAGCGGGAGGCCACGCCCCCAGCAGCATCCCTGGGCCTCGTTAGGCGATAACCAGGCCCACTAGGCGGATCCCTCCTTAACCTCGCGCACAACTTACTTTCGGTTTCTAGGAATGACCTAGAGGGGAGTGGCCGGACATTGGGCCCAATTGCGTCCCGTGGGGGGGCGGGGAAAAAAAAAAATCGCCTTTCTCTGCTCGGTGATTGGAGGATGCCGTTGGCCCGCCCATCCTCGGGGCTCCACCAGTCCCAAGCCGAAGGCTTGCCCCCTTTTCCGCTCCCAGCAGCCCTGGAGCCGGAAGCGGAAGCGGCGGTCGGGGAGCGGGCCCAGGTAGCTGCAGTTGCCTTCACGGGCCAGCCTGCTTCTCCGGAGGGAGGATTTTCCTGTGTCCACCGCAGGTCCTGGCCCCGCGTCGTTCGTCGGCCGAGGCTGGAGGAGTGGCGGGCGGCGGTGGGAATGGGTCAGAGGGCGGGGCACAGTTCCAAGAGTAGGGGGCGGGGTCATTAATAGCGCGAATTCCCGGGTCCCGCCCGGGTGAAGGTCAGTGGGACTGGAGTGAGCCCCGGAGGTTTTGGTTAGCGCGGGACCTTCTGATCCCCTGGGCCTTAGGACCCAGGTCGGACTCACTGTAGGATTTTGGGGAAGGGTGGGTGTAGGTGAGATGTAAATGCAGCCTGGTTTCCATTGGCTCAGAGCAAAACTGAGCTCCGTGCAGAGGGGTCAGCGTTGGGTCTGGACGGCGAGTGGACCCAGGCCCTGTTTCCTTGGGAACCGCAAAGATAAGATGCCTGTGGATTGTTTGTTCGGAAACCCCTCATCTGAGCCCTGCACCTGGGTGGAGATGGAGACGGATTCTTGGTATCTAAGAGATCAGGCCTCACAGGCAGGAGAAGGACGTTATCTTCCTTCTGATAGGACTTCGGTCAGAAGCTGTGCTTTTAATGGACAGAGTATTCAGCGAGGTAGACGGGAATGGCTTAAAAGGGAGTTGTTTTGACACTTTACAGCTGTAGCGTGTTCTTGGAGGATACGTTTCCCGATAATTTTGCATCTGGCTTTATCCGTCCTCCCAGCATGATGAATGACAGGGCAGGTACTTTCTCAGCTGATTTTTACTATCTCACTCGTGTCCCGTTAGACCTTCTGCTCAGCTGGGCGCCAGTCGTGGCCCCAAGCCTTAATCAGCTCTCCGGTGGTAGTATGCAAGTTGCTAAGCTTCAGAGCCTATTTCCAGCCTGTAAATCGAACGTACATAACGGTACGTGCATTTAGAAAGTGATGTGTGGGATGTAAAGTGTGGACTATTATTTGAATTCCCTGGCGGTCCAGTGGTTAGGACTCTGAGCTTTCACCGACGAGGGCCCGGGTTCAGTACCTGGTCGGGGAACTAAGATCACGCATGCTAAGCGGTTTGGCCACAAAAAAAAAAAAAGGTGTTGATTATTTTTAGTGTCAGCTCATCATTGTGTTCGTCCTCCTCATATTAAAGTCTTAGACCCCTGAAATGCAGGCGGCAGAATGACAGCACTTACAACCTTGGACTTGGGAGAAAAGACTCTAGTATCAAATGAACGGTCTAGAGCAGTGATTTTTCAACCCTGGGACAGTTTTACCCCCAGGGACACTTGACAATATCTGGAGAAATTTTTGTACCACCTAGGGGGTGGAGGTGGGGTGTTACTGGCATCTAGTGGGTGGAAGCCGGGGATGCTTCTCAACACCCTGCCCTGAATGGGGCCACACTTACAACTAAAATTATTTAATAGTGCAGATATGGAGAAACCCTGTTTAGAGTGAGTGATGCATGATGTGGAGTAGACATTCATTAGATACCATGATATCGTTATTATTCTATTATTGGTAAATTTTCAGAGAAATGATTTTCTTCCAGATCCAAAGTAATTCCTTAATCTTAACAAAACACCATTTCCATATTTGCTTTTTAATGAAATAATTCAAAGAAGTGTACACAGATTTTATATACAGAAGCAATATACAGATTTTAACACTTAGCCATATTTGCTGCACACATTTGTAAAACAGTATGGATATTTCTCCCCCTCCCTCCCCAGAGGTCGCCATTTCTAATTTGACATGTAGTCTTGTAGTTTTTGTGTATATAGGCTTTTTTAAAACGTGTGTGCCCTTAAGCAACACATGGTAATTTTTTGTGTGTTTTTAAAAACTGCCATAACAGCATCCTACTGTTAGGATTCATCGCCAGCTTTTTTTCTTTTCCTTCAACGTTATTTTTGAGATTTAGTTTTTATACACCAGGGTTTCTGAAATTCAGCACCGCTGACGTTCAGGACCAGATCATTCCTTTTTGAGGGTCCTTTCTGTGCACTGTAGGGTGTGGACCAGCATCCCTGGTCTCCTTGCACCAGATCCCAGTAGCAGCCCCTCCGCAGTCAGTTGTGAGGTTCAAAACTGTCTCCAGACACTGCCGGGGGTCCCCCCAGGGAGCAAAATTGCCCTTAGTGGAGAACCAGTTTATACAAAAAGATGTAATTAGTTCCTTACATCTGCCTTGTATATACCATGGCTTATTTAACCATTTTCTTGTTGACGGTGTTTTGCTTTATTTTCTCAATGTTTCACTTTTGTTACCCACTCAGGTCCTCGGAGTCTGTAATCAATAGAAATTGATAAGAGGCCAAAGGAGAAATTCAGGAAAGGTCTCTTTGGGACTCGCTGTGAGGGAGTGAAAACAAGCGACAGGTGCCCTTGCTCGCCCTCCGCGGGGGTTGGCTGGTTCCGTAAATGGGGTGAGGGGGGGCAGACCTGGGTCGGGCCGGAGGCGTGGCTTAGATGGTCTGCCCCCGCTGCCGGTGGTGCCGTGTGCCGGGATCATGCACAGGACCCTGCTTTTCCTCGGCACCTCAGAAATGGCAGTTGTGTTTTGGCCTTTTCCTATCTTATGTTCTTAATTGTCCCCGCTGGGCATGTTTGCAGTTACTTTTAGTCCCTTAGTTTCTTTGTATCCTGTTGCCGGAGAAGACGTTTGTCCAAGGGCAAGTGCAAGCACTGCAGTAAAGGGTCCCAGCCTATCTCACTTTCACACACACCACTCATCCTTGCCCTTGAATCCTGTATGCAGCTGTGACAGTGGTCCAGAGAGGCGGTGCACAATCACAGGATCATTAACAGTTTGGTGACACAATTTTTATGGAGCCCCATGTTTAAATATCACGATTTACGTGGAACACTTATGTGATTTGTGTCGCTAATTGAACAAATTCTCTGTGTGAAAAATTGGGCAAAGTATGGTGCCAAACGGTATACTGTGAAAAGAGGTCCCATGCCAGTCCCCATGTCACTTGGTTGGGCCCATTGAAAGCCATCAGAATTTCCAGGTGCTTGTGGGGTTTTCAGATCTCTGCGTGTATCAACGTGTGATCTTCTGTAAGCCCGAATGACCACTGACATGTACGTTTTAAATTGTAATAGAAACTGCCAGATTGTCGTTGGAATGGCTCCCAGGGTCTGAGAAGGGCTGTTCTCCCCTATTCTGGCCAATAGCTCTGAAGTTCATGGTCCCATGGAAGGGTTGAGTCAGCCCTCAGTTGTGTTAGCTGGGTTCACCTTACTCACCGAAGCTAGCTTTGCATCTTTTTGAAGTTTCCTTCTATGGCAAGATTCCCTGGCCAGGTTTTGCAGAACTAGAAGATTTGATTCTTCTATTAATTTTAGTCCACAGTTCTTTTTTTCCTACCATGTCTGACTTATCAGAGTGAATTCTGGAAATTTTCAGTGTCCTACACGCTGTGGTTTTTCTGTTGTTTTTCTTTAACGGAGGCATGTGCTCTCCAATATGATAGCCAGTAGCCACATATCTTGTTTTTATTTAAAGAGTTTAGTGTGTATTTTTTAAAAAACAGCTTCATTGAACTATAACTCACATACCATACAATTCACCATTTAAAGTGTA